>NW_022196896.1:116298380-116300183 GCF_008632895.1 Mastomys coucha
AGTCATTCCTTCCAGATGATTCCTCCAGGAGAAAGGGAAGTATCCCTCCCCACCAACCCCACTGCTGTGACTCTCTTTTCTCTGGCCTGGAAGAAACCATTATACATGGTCTGTTTTCTCTGAGGGGATATAGTGACAGGCTAACCTCGACAGCAAGGGAGGGACGTGTTTATACATTAACCTCAAGGGAGGTAGGCATGGATGTGGAAGCACGCTGAAAGAGGTGCAGGATCTTTGGAGAGAAACTTCTAAGAGCAGCTGCTAAGGTGTGTGACACTGGGCTTCGGTCAAGGTCTCTCAGTTATGAATTGTGATCTGCGGGCCTCAAGATGCTAAAAAAATGAGACTACCTTACTGATCAAAATCTGCAACATCTGTGAAATCAGATCCAAATGCTGACAAGCAAAGGGATGTAGGGTTCGGGCGTTCCAGGCAAGCTCCATCTGGAAGGTTCTACACTGAGCATTCTCCATTAGGAATGTGTTCTGTGAGAGAAACCATGCAGGTACTGATATGGAGCATACACATACACACATATCCACATATCCACACATACATGCACGCACATATACACATATCCACACACATATGCACGCACATATAGACATCAACACACACATGAACACACATATAGACATACACACACACACACACACATATACATATAGACATCCATACACACATGCACACACATATAGACATACACACACACACACACACACACACATATACATATAGACATCCATATACACATGCACACACATATAGACATTCACACACACACACACACACGCACACACGCACACACGCACACACACACACACACACTCCTAACACAGAATCATAAATGTTAAAATGCAAACAAGCCCTATTTCCAAAATAAAGACCTGGTCCTGCTCCCAATTAATTTCTTAAAACACCCTCATTTAACATGCCCCCTTTCTCCTCTAACTTGCATTGAAACCCAGTTCAAAGTGGCATCAAGCCCCAGCCCAAAGTCACCTAAAGACTGGTAATCACAAATACATGTACGTGGTCACTGTGAGAAATACCCTGAACTGACAGCTGAAGCTACCTTTCCATTGGCACCGGCATGGCTCTGTCTTAGGCTCAGATTCTACTCAGGATCAGACTCCAAACCTCTCACGTACTCACGCAGCCCACATTTACTGAGTGCCTCATATCAGATTCCACTCCTGAATCTGTAGTTACAGCTGTAAACAAAACAGACAAAAATCTTAATCCCTAATTTCAGAGATAGAGAGAGACAAGGAATAAACAAAGCCATTAGATTATTTTTCACTTAACAATATGTAGAGAAATATTATGGAGGAGAAATAAAGTCCCTTAAAAATAAGGAGAGATAAGAAGGGGGCTGCTGCTCGTAGCTCATAAAGGAAGCAAGCAGTTCTCCCAAAAACTATAGCAGAGGAAAACACATCTAACACCCACAGAACATCCAGTGTGAGGGCCCTGTGGTAGAGAGGGCCTGGCTTCATCTGCAACAACCAGATGTTGGTGTTACCTGAGGGGCCTGATGAGGGAGCCTGGAGATCCTGGGGGTCATTCCTGATGCTCCCACTCAGGTTCTCAACTGTAGGCAGGAAGCCTCAACACTGTACACCAGGGACAGGAGGGCCTCACACAGAAAACATGGAGACAGGGAAGATGTTTGCACTACATGACACCCTGGTTACTAACACATAATAAAAACACCAAATTTAAAAAGCAGAGCATTTGATTATATTCACCCCCTAAAATCCCCCTTATTCACCCTTCTTTTGAGTCCACCCCATTTTGTGT
>NW_022196896.1:116300210-116338050 GCF_008632895.1 Mastomys coucha
CCCCCCCCCCCCCCCATCAAATGCAGTTTGTACTGCCTGGATACTCTTAGCTATGCAGCCTACCATGAAAGCATGGCTGACCTACCAGGAGCCTCTGTCTTAAAGAAACAGGCTTTCCCCTCTTCCAGCAGCTATCAATTTCCAGTAGCTTCTTAGCTGGACTGTGATCAAAATACATTGTAGAGGACTCTCAAAGAACTAACAAAATGAGAAAAAGTGAGTTGCCTATTCAATTAGGGCTTTTATTGCTATGATAAAACACCGTGACCACAGAAACTTATAAAAGAAATGATTTAGTTGGGTTTATGGTTTCAGAGGGTTAAGATCCTGTTGGTGGAGCAAAGGCACGGCAGCAGGAATGGGATGAGAGCTCACATCTCTATGTGCAAGGTGGAGGGATAGTGCAAGTCTTTTACTGTGCTATTTTTGTATTGACAGGTGGTTTGCATGTATGGTATGTCTGTAGGAGGGGTTTCACTGGTACGGTAGGTGTATGTCATATGTGCACATGTAACATGGATGTGATGTGTGTGACGTGTATATTTACATGCCTTTGGTATATATATTTTTGTGTATAGGTGGGTGTGCATTTGTGTGGCTTATGCATGGTGTGTGGTGTGGCATGAATATGGTGTGTTCCTGACGTGTATACGAGATGCATGTATCTGGCGTGTGGGTCATTGTGGGTGTTTCAGGAGAGCCGTGGAGACCACAGCAATCACGGGAGGACAAGGGTGTTTGAGGGACCATATTCTGACCAACTTATTCTGTTCTACCTGGGCTGTCACAGTTCCGTATGGCCTCCTCTTGTCTTCTAAAATGACATGGTGAGAGTCCCCCAGACAGGCCGCTGTTCTCACAGGGCTGAGGGTGTGGAGCTGGCTTGGGGCTCAGCCATGACCAAGTTGAATCAAGCAGGAGACAGGAGGATGGGGTACTGGGTTTTATGGCAGGCTGGAACCTCAGCTGCTCGGACTTGGAAGACTCATCAGGGGGAATGACTGCTTTTCAAACAGATGAGAAATATGGACATGTATGATTAGCAGCAACGGCCAGCAGCTGCTTCTCATCATTAGCTTTCAGTGAGGACACATGTAGCAACAGCTATATATCACTCTGTGGGCTCAGGATCCTGGGAAACACCGTATCTTAGAGATGGTAGTAACACAAAGAATGACTCAGGCAGGTCTATGTTCTCAACACCTCCTCCCCCACACTGTTGATTTGGATCCTCCTGGCTGAGGACTTCACAGACACCACAGGAGCCTGGACATCTGTTGAGCACAGGACAGACCAGAGAAATTGAGAAGTGCTGTCCTGCCTCTGAGGTTATGGGGAGGGGAGACTTGGAGCATCCACCTAGGTGCTGTAAGGGAATTCAACAACGGAAGTCTCACATCATTGAAATCTGGAGCCTTTTCTATTTCTGGCCTTGAGATGCTGCAGAGTCCAGCATGTGGTGGCCCTCATTGAAGAACCTTTTGGAGGCAGGACTGACCAGCAAACCAGGGATGGCAGAGCTCTGTGATTTATTTCTAGCTGGGCAGAGACTACATCACAGCCAAGCTATGTCCTTGTACCACCCCCACCCCTTGCATCGGCTTTTCTGATGGGGCCCATCTGGCTCACATGGGGCTGGCCATACAAGAAACAGAGACGTGGGAGCGGCTGCAGAGGAGGGCTTTGCTAACAAGTTAAGGAAATCCCAGGCAGATGTACAGTTTATTTAGAGACAGCCAGCAAGGGCAGTGTAAATTCAAAGATCAAATATACATGTGAGCCTTTTCCATACCCCATAGCAACAACCATAAATTACACAACACTCCTCTGGGTGTCCAGATGTCACTTTTCTCAGGGCAAGCATCCATCCATACCTATGCTTGACAAGAGTCTTCTGTAACATGGGTGGTAGAGATCTCCTGCTCTACACAGAAAGAAATGAGAAACACAGTCCAGGCTCATGGATGACCATGCAATAAAATTCATGGAATAACTTAAGTAGGAAAGGAAACAAACCCTACCATGCAGGCGTCCAAATGCCCCTCTCCCTAAACAGCATGCGCTAGATGCAAGGAAAGAATACACAGAAATGAACTCAGTATTAGACTCAGGGTTTAGCAGGGTGAAAAGAAATAACTGCCAAGGCAGGATGACAGAAGCAATAGCAAGAGGATAGCACTGTAAAGAATCTTCTAAAGAGTTCTAGAAGGTGGGGTTCGAGACGACGAGCCACCTCCTCAATAAAAGCAAAGTGCACTGTTGGTTCAACAAGCAAGCGCAAAGGCGGCTGGCATCTTAGAAGGAGCACCTGCTGCACAAATAAGTGTCAAGAGATTGATGTGTGTGACGGGCACAAAGACATTGTCCTCAGTTCAACCCTGTGCCAAAACACCCTATCCAAAAGCAGCTTTGCTTTGTGACCTGTAGATTGGTACAATAGAAGGAAATGCTGAAGATGTTCAGAGCCTGTATTGCCAGCAGCACATCCTACCTCTGACCTCCTGGGAGTGTAGACTTGGGAGTTGTGTCCTACAGAGTTACCCTTGCTAGGAGAGATGAATTAAAGGTTTTCTCAGACAAACACTAAGGGATTCGTGTCAGTAGACCTAGCCTAGGAGATGTGTTTGTCTTCAGTCAGGAACTGTGGACTCCATGAAGAAAAGAAGCATTTTGGGGACGAGAGATAATGATAGTAGAACAAAGCCCCCACCTTTCCACGTCATATTCCTGATCGATTTAAAGATAACTGGGGAAAGCGGTCACAGGCTCCAGTATGCTGGGGTTTTATAACAGGGACAGAGAGGAGCTGGTGTGCAGGGAGAGCTAGATGCTCTGCCTCAAGGTCCCTGCATCTTTATTTAAAGGTGGGCACCCACTGTTGAGAGTTTCATCATCGCAAATCCCTGCAGAAACTACTAAAAGATTTTAAAAGTAGGTATGAATACGAGGCCATAAAAGCCTCACATGGACCAGAGGGGAGGGATCACTGCTTCTGAAAACATGGGTAAAGGCACCCTCCCCTCCCTAGTCCTTCAAGTGCAACAAACCCCCTGGGTGTTGTATGCGAATATGAAGGAGCATATAAGAACTCTGAATAGCAGAGAGATGACTGCACACGCTCTAGGAAGTGTCGTGCCTCAAGAATTCCTGGGGTTTCTCAACTATCCACCTTGGTGCTGGCAACCCAGAAGTTCCAGAGAGCACTTGAAAGGGGTCCCAAGGCCAGGAGCAAGAGGAAGCCTGGTAAGACAGAGAGCTTTAGCGAGCAACTGTTCTTCTGTGTCAGATAGCAGGATAAACAGGGGCTCTCCTTCCCCAGACAGCAGGGGCTGCTGAGCGGATTCACACCTTGCATTGGCAGGGAATTCTCTAATGAGCATCAGTGGCCAAAGTTCAAAGGACTTCAGTATAGTTTGAAAATCGATTGAAGAGTTAGCTGACAAGGGAGACCGGATCTGGGCAAGGTCGAAAAGACCTCTGGGGCAGGGGGGAGCTCAGGAGACCTCCATTGTACACATAGAAATATAGGCTCCAGAGGAATATGGAAAGTAAGAGAAATAGTCTTCCCTAGGGCCAACTCCTTATCTGATACAAAATGATCAGCCTGAAAAGGTACATGCAAGCAACATTATACAGGGTGTGTGTGTGTGTGTGTGTTGAGTATATATGCACATATATACATATAAGCCTCATACATATGTATATATACATATATATAGTACATACTGTCTACACATATTGTGTTCATACATTTAGGGGTATATGTGTATATACATACATATTTAACAACAATTAAAGAAAACAGAGGCCTTGAATTTGAAAGAGAACAAGTGGGAACATGGGAGGGGCTGGGAGGAGAAAAGGAAAGGGAGATTATGTAATTATAATAGAACAAAATAACAATAATTATAACTTTTAAGAAGCTTGGCATGAGAAGACTTAACGAAACCAGATTTCTCCTGTCTGATATCCAAGCACAATCTCAAAGGATTGTAAAGGAATTGGGAGGTGAGGTATTCAAGTGAGAGTCGAGAAGGAGAAATGGATGAGAGTCTAGCTTAAGACAGAAAACGAGGAAGAAGGATTGCTTCAAAAATATTGTTGGAACATTTATAAATAAAATAAAAACTGGTTGTCTTTGACTCACTCATAATACCAGAATGAATTCCAGATGGGTAAGATATTCAAAAACAAAGTACAAAAATCACAAAATTAGGAAGAATGATTTTCAAATGATATTTTAATAATATTGAGGTAGACTGACTTCACAGCCAAAAAGCATAAACGGGAAGAAAGAGATCCAGACACGACAAATTAGCATTGATCAAAAAAGAAGAGCTGAAAGGAAGTACTAGCTAATACTAACTCTCCAAGCAGATGCTCAGGGCAAAATCATGACGATTCATGGTAGACGGACCGTTCACTTCCTTAGATTAGAAAGGAGTTTGAGTCAATAAAAAAGGTGATTAAATAAAATAAAATAAAATAGTAAAAATTAAGGGCAGGCCTGGAGAGGTGGCCTAGTGGTCAGGAGTGCTTACTGCTCTTTCAGGGGACCCTAGTTCAGTCTCCAGCACCCACATCTGTCCCCTGAGAGCGCTGTCCATACCCATGTTCAGCATCTTTACAGTTGGCGTGGTGTTTGCTATCAGCTAAGGGCCCAATAGCTCGTGTCCACCCAGCAGGCAGCACGGCTGCCCAGCAGCATGCTCTAGACCATCCTTCCTCCCACCCTGACCCAGAGCCGGTTTTACTCTGTGCTGAGGATGTGCCTCAGTGTGGGACTGCCTTCGCTGTATTAATTACCTCTACCTTTTTCATGCCACCAGCCCTCTCTTCCTGAAAGGGAAGAAAACGAAGACCAGAGGAGGTACATGCACCTCTTGTTACTCAGCAAGAAGAAAGTGCAGCCTGGGTGTGTGTGTGTGTTGGGGGGTGCCCATCCCTATGACACAGCATTCTCCCTTAACTCTTTGCCACCAGATTTCTTGACTGTATTAGACTCTGCTTGGAAGAGGAAGTGGAGACCCACCCCACCATCAGTGGCCCCTCCTTCCCACCATACTTCAGGGTTGTGCTACGGCTCAGCTCTCTATACTGGTGCTCTGGAGAAGCTGGGAGCAGTGATGAACTGGAGAGCCGGAAAGCTGACCCACGGGGGCCAAAGGACCAGGGTACCGCCTGGAAGCTGTGAGGGAACACAGGTAAAGATGCAGAGTCTGAGCCCGGGTGGTGGTGGTGCACACCTTTAATTCCAGCACTTGGGAGGCAGAGGCAGGCGGATTTCTGAGTTCGAGGCCAGCCTGGTCTACAGAGTGCGTTCCAGGACAGCCAGGGCTATACAGAGAAACCCTGTCTCAAACAAACAAACAAACAAACAAACAAACCTAAGATGCTGAGTCTGCTTACCTGGGTGCACATTTCAGCTCCGTCACTGCTGCCCTGGTGGCCCTTTATGTGCCTTGGGTCTCCATCTAGGAAATGAGATGACAGGAGGGGTCACTCATAGGAACCTTGTAGGGCTAGCTCAGGCTAGCTAAGCCATAGTTTTCCACTGGGACTGTTCAAACCATGGCTTCAAGAGGAGGCTTGGTATCTACTCAAACTCTGGCTAATAGTTTTTAACAGATGCACATTTTATTCTCCTTAGTGCCGAGGCTGGTGGCATGGGGAGCTCACCCTCATTTAGCAAATCATAGCTTCTGGGAGCCATGACAGAGCTTGCTTACTTGCCCAGGGCAGGGCCCTTGCGTGTGACTATGTCCCCTGGAAGGCAGGTGCTGCCCTAGCTGCAGGCAGGGAGGGTTGGGGGTGGGGGGTGGGGCAGCCACAGATGGTGCACTTCCTGTTTACAACATGCTGAGGATCTGCCATTTTTCTCAAGGAGGAGAAAAAAAAAGATCTTACTGGACAAAGAAAAATAATAGACCACAGGGATGGAGTATGACAATCCCCGAATTTTTGTCTGATGAGAAACTGATTGGCCCCTGTAACACTGATTAAACATCCCACAAGCAGCCAGTCTCCAGATGATAAAAACCTTGGCACGAAACAGCTTTTTAGGGAAAGTTCATCCACGGTCAGGTTAGTGTCACCCAAACGGTTACATCCCAGTATGAAGCTTCTTAAACTGCAGTGCTGGAACAACTCTTTGGGCCTTACATTTTTGTTAGACTGCAACCTGCCCAGTGAGAGCTCTTGGGGCTGCTGTGGGCACCGCCTCCTGGGTTTTCCTATCATTAGTTTTGGAGGACAGTGTCAAATTTCGTGGGCTCACAGATGGGCAGTGTTCTGATATCTGCCTTCAACCCATCCCTCCCAAAGGACAACCACCAGGGTGGGTTGCTGTGTTGGTGTCACAGCTGCGGCCAGAGCACCCAATCAATGCTTGCGCAGAATGCTTGGAAGACAGGACCCTTTTCTGACCAGTGGCCATACCTAACTTGTATCCCTTCCTTTCTAGTCTCCCTCACACGTAGAGAGAGTTACCAGCTTTACCTGCCACCAGTCCCCGTTGCTCTAGCTCGCTTGTTCAATGTTTCTGGTCCTACAAACTGCAGTGACATATAACCCAGCCAACTGGGCTCTTCCTCAAGTTGATGAGTCATATCTAGTCAGCTGGGATGGGGATGAGTTGGTTCTTATCATCAGGTGTACCTGTGGCCTTGACCTATACATTCCTGTTGCATGTATGTCCATGTACACTCACACATGCATGCACACACACACACACACACACACACACACACACATACACACGTACACTCACCCACAGGCACTTTTCTGGGATAGCCTTGACATGGCAAAGAGCCAAAGAAACTCATCTCTGCAAGGACCGCACTTGTGATTAAGCTCCATGATCAGATTCACCCTTGAATGGCTGCCAGGGTCTCCGATAGAGGAAGTGCACCATCTGTGAGAGGTGGGTTTGGAACTCAGGGGAGGGGAGGGATTATTCTTTTTATAAAAGCATTGTTAGTAAGAGATATTAATGCTAGAGACAAGCAGAAAGCAGTATAGTGGGGGCGCTGGGAGGAGACTGGGCCCCTGCAGCTGAGCAGACATCCATAGTTCATGCTTGTAGTCAAGTGTTCTATGATTGCTTGTGGTCAGGACGGTGAGAGTGCGTCTGTTAGCTTGGGGCCTATATGAAAAATCAGCTGGAAGGGTGAAGAGAGCAAGAATCTAGAAAAACAAATGAATGGGTGGCCCTTGCTGAATCTATAGCAAAGTTCCTGTACGAAGAATGACTATGGTGGTCTAGAGCCATGGTTCTCAACCTGTAGGTCGTGGCCCCTTGGGGATGAAATAATCTTTTCACAGGAGTTGACCCCCAAAAGAATAAGCCCGGCAAGACAGTGAACTTATCAGATATCCTGGATATCAGGCACTTCCATTATGATTCATAACAGTTATGAAGTAGTGATGGAATAATTGTATGGTTGATGAGGGATGGCCCCTACAGTGTGAGGAACTGTATTAAGTGGTTGCAGCATCAGGAAAGGTAGAGAAGCACTGATCTAAGTGTATCGTGGGTCACACAGTCATTCTAGCTTCTGGGATGTGGGGTTTATTCCCATCAAACAAGGATCATGAACAACTTATAGATGACCCTCTCGGGCCTTCCCAGAGGTCTGAGCTGGTACACACACCAGCTGCAGGGCATGTGGGCTTCTGAGACCGCATAGCCTCCCTTTTCCCCAGACGAGGCCTGAGAACAACAACTGCTTGGCCCAGAACATCACATGCACACACAAGGGACATAGGAGACAGTGCCAAACCAGAACCATGTGCCAGACCCTGGACTCCCAACTATGAAGCAGTACACACTCTACAGGCAGAAGCCAGGCTCCTCCCAGGTCCACCTTCCTGCTCAGCCTCTTCTCTGATGCCCTTCATTCTTGCTGCTTGAAGTTCAGGTCTGCAATGCAAATAATTACCACAACTTATATGGCAGAGATTACACAGAGAGGTCGCATGAATTCCACTCCTCCTTATTATCAACATCTTCCTCTACCCCAGTCCACCATGATGGCTTGAGACACAGCACTGAAGCTGTTAACTAAAGTCACCCTTGACTCACAGTTCTGGATTTTCCCTAATGTTCCTCTTCTCTTCCTGGATTCCACGAAGGACGCCATGTGACCTAGTGACCTTGTCTTTGTCTCTCAGCAGGCACCTCCTTGTTGCTCATTACTCAGACTCTTTTGGGTTGGGACTCTGGATGGTCTTGAAGAATGCTGGCTATGTATTTGGTGGGATGCCTCCCGACTAATTTCTTTCTGGGGTTCTGTCTTAATTGAGTTGAGTTTCTGGGACTGAGAAGAAAGAACAGAAGGCAGAGGGCCCTTCAGATCCCTTCAGATCACACACCTCAAGGCCACCCTGCATATTTCCATCTCTATGTCCTACATATCTAACCTCTATCACCTGGCCAAGTGTTTACCAGGCTTCTCTACTGTGGCATCGGAGTTGTTTCTCTTGCCTTTCCGAAATACCCACAGAAAGGAAGTCAGTTAACCCACCCAGTGAGAGGAGAGCTAATCCACCTCCCCACTGGTGAAACATCCACACAGAGCATTTGGAATACTTTCAATGGGAGGTGTTCTTAGTGCTATGAAAATTGTCTTGGGCTTGTGAAACTCACAGAGGGGGTTTCAAAACCCCCAAAGGTCTGCCAGCCACCCTTGAGAACTACTGTTGTACTCAATGTTGGTTGAGATGGGTGTCAGGAATCCAGGCCCCTCCCTGGTGAACAGTGTTGCTTGCTGTGAGAGAGCAGATGAAACTCTCACCATTTGAAAAGTGTGAGTCTACTGAAGGTTCAGACCCAAGTTTAACTCCACCCTATTGAGGGGGAAGCAACCCAGGCTCACCAAAGTGCTTCAGAAGGGCAAGGGACTATGCCCGAGGAATGGGGAAGGGGGGATAGGACCATTAGCTGTGGCTAGTTCATCATTGCTGCAGGTGCTAGTTCACCATGCTGTACATCCCAATAACCTTTGAGGCTTAAGTCCGCAGAGACCGAATCTGGCCCCAGTGTGTAAGTGAAATATGTCCTGGTCTGCACTAAATCTCCCTTTCTCCAAGAAGGAATGAGAGCATCTCGATTTATAAATCCATGAGATCACATCTTTAGAACGGGGGCCAGTTATTGCATAAGGCATCTGAGCATCTGAGTGGTTCAGACCACACAACGAATGATGTCAGCTATGCACCTAGTCCAGGAGTGAGGCAGCCAGCTCTGCGTGGCTCTGATAGGCTTCATCTAGGTGTGTCCTTAATCTAGATACATCCTTCATCTAGGTGCAGCCTGTCAGTGCCTGGGTTGGGTTTACCCACACATCTCTTAGCTACCACAACCCTCTGGCTTCTGACCATGCCCAGGTCTGAAGAATCAAAGGTGCCTCTTGGTGCTTACAAATGCACAAACCAGGGCATTAACTCCACATTGGGGGGGGGGAATCCCTGAAAAACAGAAAACAGGAACCAATAAATGCATCCTTCATGTCATCCCACCTGACAACAGCAATTCTGAGTCACATTTTTTTTTAATGGCTTCTCAAAAGGTCTCATAGCTTTATATACAAGTCTCCCCCAGTATTGTGGCATGCTCTCAGAATTGAAAGAGACCAGGCATGGCGGGGATGGCTGAGAGTGACAGAAGATGGTCAGAGAGGGGTTGGTTCAGAAAACCAGGAACTGAAGCGAAGTACCTTGAGAATTGGTTCCACAACTGAAGGGGGACCCAGACGAGTTTGGATTATAGTTAACATTCCAAAAAGACCACTTGGGCTGATTTGAACAGTGGGGCACATCTATAATGCCAGTGATTTGAGACTGAGGGAGGATCAGGACTTCAAGGCCAGTCTGGGATGCATAGAGAGACCCTGTCTCAGCAAGCACACAAAGAGATTGTGTTGGCTAAGGCCCAAGAACTACATGGAAGGTCAAGAACAGGCAGAGGAGGCCTAATGAGGTGCTTTAAGTGATCTGGGTAAAGTATGAACACGATGTTCCCACTGTGGTGAATGGTAGGGATGGAGAAAAGAAAAGAAGCTTGGGATGGGCAAAGATGAGAATTGTTCAGGCTGGGGAGACAGGCCAATAATTAATAACACCTGCTACTCAAACACGAGGGTCTGAGTTCAAACCATCAGAATCCACAGAAAAGCCAGACCCACAGAACAAGCACCTGTAATCCTGGCATTCCCACAGGGAGATGGGAGGTGGAAAGAGAATTCCCCAGAAGCCCATGGGCCAGTTAGCCTGATGTGTGCAGCAGAAAACAGCAAAAAACGACAGCTACAAATAGGGCGGGAGATAAGGACCAGCAATCAAGGTTGTTTTCTGGCTCGCACATGTTCACCATCGTTAAGGCCTAGGTGACGGTTACCTGGCTAGCTGCCATTTGTGCTACTGCTAGTAGTTTAAGGAACTTTCTTGTGTGTTGTTGCTGCTGGTACGAGCAAACTTTCTCATGCCCAAGTTGATTACATATTCTGTTATGTTCTGTGCCCTTGGAGGCCAATCATGATAGACGTCAGTAGAACTTTGTATAGTTTGTGTAGTATGCTTTGTATAGTTACTGACAATACATTTGGACCCGAACCAACCACACAGCAACCCTTCCTGCACCTGTGTATAATCTTTAATTGTTTTTGCTTTTACAAGCTGCCCCTGGGATGGACCCCAACAGAAGAGAGACACCTGCACCAATAGAAGAAACTATTTGGAATAAGACTTTCATTTTGAGTAGGGTCAAGTAAAGTTTAACAAGCCCTCCCTGGGAACTGACATCCTACTTGGCAGAAAGAGACTTGTATATGGGTAATCGACATCCTGGTTAGCAAGTTACAATGTGAATGTTAGATAAGGCAAGATCCTGCCACAATTAAATACCCCAACTGATAGAACAGGAACAATGTACATACAACAAAGACATCTTTCTAAGGAAATCCTCTATTTCTAAATCCTGATTGGTGGAATAACTTGGCACAGAAGTTTGTAGATCTCAGGCTTAAAAAGCCCTGATATACGATCTTGACTCAATATCACAGTTGCTCTTGAGTCTGACCTGTGGCCCTGACTGATCAATCTTGGGGTCTGGCATTCAATAAACCATCCCTATTTGACTGAGATTGATGTTTGACTGGTTTGTGTGGCAATCCCCAGACCCAACAACCATGGCATGCATGCACCTGTATACACGCACACACACACAGTATATACAACACACACAGACACACACACATGCACACACACCACACACACAGATACACACACACACAGACACACACACATGAGAGAGAAATATTCATTTTATAGTTATTTTTAAGTTAACTTGACTTCTTTTCCTAGTTGTATCCCTTTAATTTCCTTCCCTCATCCCACTGCTCTAGCTAGCTTACAGCACTATGATTAAAAAGAAGTGAGGACAGTGGACAGTCCTGTCCTGTTCCTGGTAAAAATAAGATTGCTTTAAGTCTCTCTCTGCTTAGGAATGTGGCTTCTGATATTTCTGGTAGTTATGGACCACTAGTTAGAAATCTAGTTAGAAATCTTGCTTGTTTCCCCATCCCAACGCTATCTAGCACTGAAGACTGTGCCTAGAACCTCTTTCTCACTTTTTCAATCCAGTGGTTCTTAAAGGCTTACCCAAGCTCATTAACTCCATAAACTTGCACTGATACCAGTATGGTCAACCTGCCAGCCTCTCCCTCTGATGACTTACTGAGATACTCTCAGGAATGGATGCTCCAGCTCTCACCTGAACTGTTGTAGTCTGCTCAGTTGCATGCCTCTGCTGCCCTAGAAACACGGGGACAGACAGATGATTGACCAAGTTGTTATTGTGGTGGGAGGTGATGAGGGCCCTTCCCCTCATCAGGCTGCTTTTGCTGCCTTCTGAGTGTCTTCTGGAAGTAATTCCTTCCCAGTCAGCCTTGTTAACGCTTGAATGCCACTAGCTTTATCCCTCCATTGAGTCACACTTGAGTACATGGTGGTGCCTAGCCAGGATGACTGAGCTTCCAGTTTGGATTATTCAGAAAATTGCTTCCATGCCCACAGAAGGTGCCAAGGGAGAGTGATCAACTCTGTGGAGATGATATCCAGGCAGAGGAAAACCAGACTCTGTGAATTTCCATCTGGGCAAAATCTCAAGAATTAAGTCCTTCTAAATGATGAATCTTAAACTTGGTGCTTAGTAAAGAAACACAATTTTCAAATATGATTTTATTAAGAAAATATATAAAAAGGAATTCAAATCAAGTCAAAAGGTGTGGTAATCGTATTTGTTCCCCAGCCTCTCACCTCAGATAACCCTGCTGATACTACAGAACCCAACGAGCCACGAATACCTCAAGCAATTGCCTACAGCAGCCTCCAAGAAGTCCTTAGCTGTGGCTTGGGACAGGGCACACATAAAACTGAGGTACAACCCTGCCAGGCTTGATCCCAAGAGAAGCAGGTCCCAGGAGGAATGGCTTTCTGTCTCAGTACATCCATGAAAGCCTCAGTCCTGAAGCCTCAGGAGCTCTTGGGTCAGAGGGGCCACACTATCTTAGATTCTTGACCATGAGCAGTAGGAACTGTCTCTGAGTACCTCAACCAGGAAGGCAAAATGGAGTTTCCTAAACAAGTGAGTTGTGACTCAGACTTGGAAGATAACTGAAAGCATCAGTGGCAATGGGTATCACAGAAGCCCCAAGGATAACAGTCATGGGAGGCGATTAAAATCCCATCTGGAAGTTTTCCCCAGGATGAATCAAGTCCTAATTAGAAGCTTCGATACCCCTAAAAGAGATGGTCTACCTTAGAGTACTCTGATGTCAGAGGAGGGAGGTCAATGGACTTGTTATTAACAAGGATGCAAAGCAAAAACAAAAACAAACAAACAAATAGCAAATGATGAGTTCTCTGGTGGCTCTGTCCATGATGTGCAGCCTCTTAGGGAGCACATGTCTCCTTATGGGTCTCCTATGTTCCAGAATTGCCAGGAGTGTCAGGCAATACATTTGTAGATGGCAATGCCATATTGCAATATCAAAGAATGGACACCCATAGGTCATGAGATCACTGAGAAGCCATGCGTCCTGACTGTCCTAAAAAAGACCTGTATCATTGTCAGCTCTGACTTTGGCCATGTGGAATGCTTTTGAGTCTTCTCCAGCATGATGCTTTTCCACTCTTCACTGAGGTCTGTGCTTCTGTCTTCTCCTGGTTGCCTCCCCCAGCTTTCCTCTGCAGACACGCTCTCTGGAGGGAAGATGTCTTTCTTCCCACTGTTACCACCACTCATTTCCTATGTGACCTGAGGACTGTTGGTTTCAACCCTGTTAAGATGAGCTTCTCTAGACTACAAGTACCCCAGCTTACATTGAGAGCAAGAACCACAAGAAAGTGAGGACAGGGCTAAACACTAGAGGATCATGGGAAAAGATCCAAAGTTCCAACCCCATGACGGATACAGTGAGAATGCAAGGCCAGAGCCAGATACTGGGAGATCAAACTCAACACTGGAGAAAGTTGAATGGCGAATTGACAGTGTGAATTTCTGGTTTTACAGCCTGAAGAAGTGAACAGGTGAAATTCAGAACCCTACTTTTTGGCTACTTTATTAGTTCTTATATCTATCACCCTTCTCCATCCCAACCCCTTTCAATGGCCCCCCAAACATTAGGCAGGTAAGGTAGAAGGTTAGAGGGGAAAGGGTGCATAGATCTCTTTAAACTACATACTTCATGCTCACTAGGGACATTGAGTCCCTTAGGGCAAGTTCAATCTTCATCATCAGGATATCTCTAAGAAACAATGAGCAAAACAGCAAAATAGCAAAACAGCAACCAGCAACCAGAAAGCCAGCAACCAGAAAGCCAGCAACCAGCAGCCAGCAACCAGCAGCCAGCAACCAGCAATCAGCAACCAGCAACCAGCAAGCCAGCAAGCCAGCATCCAGAGAGCCAGCAACCAGAAAGCCAGCAACCAGCAACCAGCAACCAGCAACCAGCAACCAGCAACCAGCAACCAGCAACTAGCAACCAGCAAAAGCAGCAGCAGGGGCAGCAGCAGGAGCCCCCACAGCCTCTGGGCCTCTGGCACTTTTCTACCTTCTGAAGAGTTCCCAGAATTCCAAAGGTAAATTATCTTCAGCTGGTAGTATCATACCCCTGCCAAAACAGGAGAGAACTCAGAGTCAGCTGCTGTGGACACTCTGAAGCAGCTCCATATCCCACACCTGGGATTGAAACAAAAAAGACATTGACATAACATAGCTGTTTTTTTTTTTTTTAAAGAAACCAAAATTCTCACTACAGGGCTTAGTATAACAGACCTTCCTCTCCCAAGGGGCCAAGGCTTTGACTGTTTCACAGCCTGGAGCCCTCCTACCTGTCATGCAGTACCAACATAGGTACTGTCCAAAGCCACAGGACAGTTCTAGCAATTACTCTTCTAAATTCTCTTGCTTTAAGTCATAAGTCTTGGTCCCTACTCAATCCTAGGCAAAGTGACCTGTGTGCATATGTGTGTGCGTGTGTGTGCATGTGCATGTGTGCATGTGTGTGTGTGTGTGTGTGTGCGCATGCGTGTGTGTGTGTCCACCAAGCTCCATTGGCATCGATGTCTTCTTTCTTTCTCTATAGGACCAACACTGGCTTAGAAAACAACTTCCTTCTCTCTCATTTGAGACTAGTGACCTAATTCAAGACAGATTCCTGAGAAGCTAAGAAACCCAGCCCTCATGCCATGTGTCCTTGTGGGGCCACAGCATGGAGTCAGAAGCTGCCAACAGAAGTCAAAGGAGTAGACATGGATCACCTTGGAAATATTTTGTAAAGCCAAGCATTTTCACTGTTGCTGAAATGGATTGGGAGATCCACAGGTGTTTGCTGAATGAATGAATGAATGAATGAGATGCTTTGAAACAAAAATAAAAACTCACTATGTGATGACGCATAGTGAGTATGACAAGGGAAGAAATGGGTAGGTGCCACAGGCTGACATACAACTGTCGTCAACAAATATAAAGGAATTTTGTCAGCATAAGTAGAAGAGTTGGGGACAAGCTGGAGATACTTCCAGGGTGGGAAGGGTGACCATTGGTTGTGGAAAAGAAGGAGAAAAGTCACTGCCAAAGGGAAACAGAGCAAACTCAACACCAAGAAGGAGCACTGGGGCGGGGGGTGGGGGGGAGATAATCACAGATGAGAGTGTGTTGGGTTTGAACTCGAATGTGCCCACAGCGTAGGAGGCAGTGGAGGGAAGTGAATGCCTAGAGCTTCAGGGATCTGGGAACCACAATGCTGAGTCAGAGATTGATGACATTTGCAGATGTTGAGTTCACCCAGAGCACTGGGGATAAAGAGAGCAAGAAACTACAAAGATGCTCAGTTAGAGCCTTGCTTCCCTGTGGCTATTGTCAATTCTAGACCCATTACGTATCTGTAAGCATGGCTGAACTTCAGTTTCCCCTCCGCTCCACTGAGAACAGTTTGCCTCTAGGACTGGCATATAGATATTTGATTTGAGACCTGATCTGAGAGACTAGAATTGAGGCGACAGAGAAGCAAAGGAAGGAGGGAAACCCCATGTTGCATCTAGCACGGGGAGGGCTCAGACAAGAGGGCCTTGATCTTCTTTGCCCTCAAGAGGAATGCACGCATGCCTTTCAGAATTGGCTTCCTGGGAGTCAAATAGTAAAGGAATGATTGTCCAGCCTCCTTGCCACACTGGGTACCCCCGCACTTCTAGAATCCCTGCATGTGTTTGTGAAGTGGGGACCTACTATTTCCACAGCATCAGAGCTGTGGTGAACAGGAAGGATTGCTATGGGTTGTTCCAGGAGGCCCGAGATGATGGCAGAGTGTGAGTGGAGCCTGCTCTCTGCTTGTTTTCTTCACCACAGTCATGACTAATGAGGGGAAGCCAAGAAAATGCAAAGGGGTGGGGGTGGGGGTGGGGGTGGGGGTGGGATGGGGTCTGGTCCTCCAATGCTCTCTTGTCCTTAATCTCATTCAGTTCTGTTCATGTGGCTGCTTCAAAGCGGCAGCTTAGCTGATCTCTTTAAAACACACATCACACCACAAGTTAGTGGAAGAAGGTACCGTCCCCATTGGTAGGGGTCCGAGCACGCCCCCTTCCTTTGCTGGGTCATTATTTCTATGGTTCCCTGCCACTGATGACATCCTCTGAGCCAAGTGACTACCATATTAAAGAGTTGATCTGTGTCAGCCTGCAAATGTTCATCCTAGTTGGCCTTGATGACTGTTTTCATCTCCTAATAAAGGGTCTGGGAGGGTGATGAGACCCTCACCTGAGTATCCAGCAACTCCCTACCATCTATTGTGTGTAGAATTGCTCTATCTGCCTGTGGCCTCAGGGAGGGACTACAGTATACAGACAAAGGAACAATCTATCCTGCTGTGGGAGAGCCATCATCCTGGTTGAGTAAAGACTTTCTGATGCAGCCTTTTTTTTTTCACTTGTCTGCAGGACATCAAGGCAAGTCCAAGCTGCAAATGCTATACTCAGAGCTCTGAATCAGCAACCATAGTGTCCCTGGAGGAAGATGCATCCCGGGCTGTCAGGGCCTGAGCTCCTGTAGAGCCTCCTGTTATCAAAACCAGAAGCACAAATTCTGACTGTGAATTGCTGGAAGCCACAGTGTGCAACATGACTCTAGTTCAACTGCATATTACCCAACTGTGGCTCCTTACTACTGGGGCCCCATGTGCCAACACTGGGTGGGGTTCATTAGAAGCCTGTGCAGAGGGAGCACTTCCAGCTAACCAGAAAGTTGGAGCCTTTAAGAGGCCATCCTATCATTAGCGCGGATGCTCTGTGGTGGCATGATTCATAGAGAGACCAAGAAGGTCCTTAACATAGGTCATTTAGGCTGAAGCAGAGGTTTGTGAAAGGCGATTTGACCATGCAGGCATTCAATAATCTTCAGAGTAATTGAGTTGTCCAGGAACTTGTGTTTGTGAATGATGCAAGGACATCTGAGTAAGGACAAATCTCTGACTAATAGGTTACCTAAGCCTTAATGAGCATGGACTTAGATTGAGGGGGGGTCTATATGTAAGTCTGCAAAGCCTGCCACACACCACTCTTCAAGGCTCCACTGTGCATACCCTGGAATGGAACAGGAGGTAATCATTCAAGCCTCTGGCTGTTAAGTGCCTTGCCTGTAATAAACATGAGACCATCAAGTTGCATGTTCCATGGATGCTCTGATTGGTCTATCTGCATACCTTTTACTCATTGCTTCATTCTAAACCCTTCATTCTAAGCCACCAACTAGGTCTTTCTATCTGCCCAGAGTACATGTATGTCCTTGCTTCCATCCACTTCTCCTTCCCTAGAAGGACCCTCTCATACTTGCCACTCATCCACGGGGATAATTTCTTATTCAGTGTTGTCCTATAGCTCTAACTCAAACATGGTTGAGTCAGCTCATCTCTAGCCCAGGATTCGTTCATCCCCCCAGATGATTATGGAATCTCCATCCCCACTCCTTATCATGAGGCTATGATGTGGGACACCTGGCAAGCAGCAATGTGACAGTAGGTGACGTGAGAATCAGGTTCATCCACTCTCCCTCTATGATGCCTTCTGGGTCTACTTCCCCATTCCAGCAACCATTGGATTTCTACTGCGGTCATTTGATTGGAGGATTCAGTGAGTCTGACCACAGATGTCATGGTTTGCTCAAGGTCCCCAGTGCTCTACACTGTAGCTTACCCATTGTACTTGTATAAACCACCCCACTACACCATTGTCCACTCCAACCTCAGTTCTGCAGAATTGAAGATGCTTGTACTATGGGTGGACTACACAGTCCATAGCTCTGGGCTTCACATGAAGCTGGTAGCCTTGCAAGTCACTCAGTATGTGGACCAACGCAGTACCACAAACCATGGGAGACATTCAAATGACAAAGGGAGCAGCATAGCTTTTTACCTTCCCTTTTGTAGCAGGTGTGAGGTATGGCAATTAGTCAACAGAAGATTGTAGACTACTCTAGACTATCAAATCCCCAAAACACCATCAGTGTGGCAAATATCTGAGTCTTTGTCATTGTCTCCCACTGTCCAGCACAAATGTCTCTTGCAGCATCCAAAGCAGTCTCTGTTGTCTCTCCTCAGGGGGGTTAACACTGCAGCACTGACAGAGGAGAGGCGTCATCTAGTGGGGCCTTGGGATGATCAAATTCTTCATGTATGTGTTGTGACAGAGTGTATGTGGTAGTCCCCATAGGCTTATGTGTTTGGACATCAGGTCCTCAGTTAGTGGAAATGTTTGGGAAGGATTAGGAGGTGTGACCTTGTTGGAGGAGGTGTGTCACTGAGAATGAGCTTTGGGGTTTCAAAAGCCCATGCAAGGCTCAGTCTCTGTCTCTGTCTCTGTCTCTGTCTCTGTCTCTCTCTCTTTCACACACACACACATACACACATACACACATACACACACACACACACACACACACATACACACACACACACACACACACACTTTCTGCCTGATGCCTGTGGATCAGGATGTAAAGCTCTCAGCTACTGCTCTAGCACCATGCCTGCATGTATGCCTCCACCCTCCCCTCCATGACAATCTTGGACTAATTCTTTAAAATTGTAAGTAATCCCCCAGTTAAATGATTTTTTAAAAATAAAAGTTGCCTTGGTTACATCATCTTTTTGTAGCAATAGAACAGTAAGACAGTATAGGATAGGTAATACGTGCACAGTTATCGACTCCGTGTCTGTGGGGAACACATGGCTCTGTGCATTTACCAAAAACCCAAAGAAGCAGATGATATGAATAGTGAATTTTACTGTACATACTTAAAAAAAATCAGCTACGGTTGGGCCCAGTAGTGCATGTCTATAATCCCTGATACTCAGGAGGCTGAGGCAGAAGGATCATTTGAGCTTAGGGCTTGGCATCAGACAACATAGTGAGAACTCCCTTCTCAAAAACTTAATTAATTAAAGTCAGAAACAGCACTTGGGGGACCCAAAATAGAATAGTAAATGTACCCGATCTTCCTTTAAATAATAGTTGAATCACATTGAAGAGAATGGGAAAGAAAAAAAATCAATGTAAGTCATTTTGTAAAACTGAGTTGCGACTAAAGATAAATACTGTATTCTTGTCAGTAAATATGTTTCTTGGTGGGTTCATGATTCCGAATGTATTTTATGCACCTACTAGGACACAAATATGTAAATATGGCTTAGAAAAAGAGAGCCCATGTTCCTCTGTAAATAAGAAAAGGCGATGACTGAGCCAACTCTGAACCGTTCTACTCACATTAGATACAGTGTATGCTCTAATAACAAGAAATACAGGTGATGATAGGTAAATAATACATGGATCATATTCATAAATGGTAGATAGACAGATAGATGATAGATAGGTAGATGATAGAGAGAAGGCATCAGCTATATAGTAAGTAGATAATAGGTAATAAATGTATAATAGATAATTGATAGATGATAAATATATACATAGATAATAGTTAATTGAATTATAGACAAAAATTGATAGTAAGTAGTTATATATAGGTATATACATACATATATAGGTGATAGATGATAGCTAGATAGCTAGATAGATAGATAGACAGACAGATAGACAGAAACAAAGTCAAACATATATTTTACCTGTGCATTTTCTAAGTTTGTCTAATGTCAAACTGAAAACACGAAATCCCACTTTGACAGTGAGCACACTTAAAATCTAGTTTTAAATGCCATTCTACAAATCAATGAGACAAATTCCCACTGGTGGAAGTGGCAAGTTCCAGGAATGGGTCATGAGGTGAACAAGATGAGCCTGGAGTATTTTGCTATGGAAGAAAACAAAGATGTGTTCAAAAACAGATATGAGTTTGTGCAAAGATTGGGAGCCAGCTTAGAGATGCTCCAAAGGCCAAACTGGGTCAATGTCAACATTTACTAAAGACAGGAGCTAGTCCTGTCTGGTGAGGAGCTGGCAAATGCTGTCTGCTACCTGTTCACTTGCTTCTGTCTCCTTTGCTGTACAGACATTTTCAGTTACTTGAGATCCTATGTTTTGGCTGCTGGTCTTATTTTCCATGCTCCTGCAGTCTTCAGGGAGCCCTTACCTGTGCCAGTGAGTTGAAATGTACTCTCTACCTTCACCTAACTACCATCAGGTACTATGGGTGACTTGGTAAAAACAGAAATGAAACATCCTCAGACAAACATACGCTGTCCTCTGACAGGACAGGCGAACTCAATGGAAACATTCAGATAAGTTAGCAAGAAGTTCTCAGGAGACCAAATCACTCCCAGGTCAATGGACAAACAGGGTTCAGAGTATTGAGGAAATGCTCTAAATTCTCAGTAAGAGAGCTAGTTGTGCCACAGGCAAGCCCAGCTCTAAAGACAGCTACCTAGAAAACGGATCACAACTTTCTATAATGGAAGAAGCCAAGGGGAAACTGTGCAAGCATTAGTAAGAAAAGGAGCTTAATGGTGCTCCTACTACATGCTCAGTCTTCTCGATTTTGCTGCTCCAGACGGGCAGGATGCATCCATGTAGGGGTGAGTTGATGGGCTGAAAGCAGCGGCTACAGAATCACGTCAGTGGATAAATTTGGTATTGACGAACAAGCTCTTAGTTTGCTTTAGGAATGGACGGAGAGACTATGGCTAAGGCAAGGCCTCCAGCTTCAAGCCCAGTGCCCTTGTCCATCTCCACAGGAGCTGTGCTGGGCCAGGCTTACTCAGAGTCGCCGACAGCCTTGGCAGAACACCCTGTGATCCCACCAGAACATGAGCGTGGGAGGCCGAGGAGGAGCTGTTAACAGGCATTTCCCTAGTCAGAGAGCAAGTTTCTTGCCACCTCCCAGCTTCTGGAGAGGTCTAAGGCTAGCCGCTCCACTCTATCGGGGGTTGGAGAAGGGGTCATGGTGGCTCACTCACGTCAAGACATCGGGTCCTCTGAGGTACTGTGACTCTTCACTCTTTTGCTTTGAGGTACTCTGATGAGACAAGAGCTAGGACTGGCAATATCTTTGCCGCTCTTAATTCTGTTGTCTGTGTAATTATAAGGGGATTGGACAAGAAGCCTGGACCTTAGCTGGATCAGGCTGAACTTGCCAATAGGGACACTTTTACAAGAGTTGGAATTTAATGTTCTAGCTTTCACAGCTGGGATGGCTTTACTAGTTGGCTTTGTTCAACGACTGAACTTGGATTTAATGGTGACCTACATCCAGGGAGGTCAGAATGTCAGGACTTCTGTAGCAGGGCACAGAACAGAACACAAATGCTTAGAAGGAGGCACATGAAGAAGTGGGTTTCAATAGGTAGAACCCACCTTTTTCCATTGTCACCAACTTCTCAGACATGGCCAAGCAGCACTCAGTAAGGATCTGTCATCAAATTACTTTGAAATTTCTGTTGCCACCTCCACTCGTAGCACAGTCAAGAGAAGAGACCTGGTGCCAGCGTATTCTCCCTAACCTTGTCCGATAAGAATGAAGAAGAAACTCCAGGTGACTGAGGGCAGATATCAGCATGAACCATCGAGATCAAGGGAAGAATGTGTATTGAAGTATACATCTGTAATCCCAGCACTTAGGAGATTGAAGCCGGAGAAACACAGGCTTGAGCCCAGCCTCGGCTCCACAGAAAATTTCAAACCAGCCCAGCCTGTCAACATTCGTTCTCTGCTAAGATCCAGCAGCAGGTCACACAGTTCACGAAAAGAGAGTTAGTTGCCTGTGGCTAACGGAGGGCTTTGCTCCAGTACCCCAAGGCCAGGACATTTCTTCTGTAACAGCCACAGGCTCCAAACAGCCACTGTCACTATTAGCTCCATATCGGCTGACAGCGCGTGCAGCCTGGATCTTTTGGAGAGCCTTCCTCTGTCTGGGTCACACTCAGAGCAGCAGCTCTCTGGGTCACCCAGGAAAGGGCAGTGACACCCAAACGAGGAATGTGTTGCTTCCAAAGTCCAAAGAAGTCACCTAGATGTCCTTTCTCTCTTTGTTAGCTGTAGAAAGGTTCATAGGCAACAGTTCATCTGTCACCTTAGAAGTTGTGGTGAATCTGAAACTACTGGGACCCTTGAATCTCCCCCAGTGGATGCTCCTACGCCGGTACCACATTCACTTCCCAATCTTGACACACAAAGCTTGCCATCAAGGAGAGAGCAGCTGGGGCTTCTCCCTCAGCAGCTTTAATCAGCACAAGGTCATTGACCCATCGGACCAGGGTGATGTCTTGGAAAAGGAAAAGTCAGAATTACTGAAGACTGAATTATGATGCCGAACTAGGGGTTAATGTGCGTCAGTGTGTGTAGTACTGTGGGTGTATGCTCCTGATCTTGCCATATGACTAGCACTACACGGCAAAGTCTCTGCTGAGTGAGCCTATGTGAATCAATTAGGCCTGAATCAGCTCTAAGGTAAGAAGGCTCAGCAGGGAAGGATGCTTGGTGCCAAGCCTGAGGACCCGGGTTCGATACTCAGGCCTCACATGATAGAAGAAAACTGATTCCTGCAAGCTGTCCTTTGACTTATACAGGTACACTGTAACACACAGGAGGCCCTCTCCACAGTGGATACACAAGTGTAAAAATAATGTAATTAGTTACTATGACTGAAATGCTGAAAGTCAAAATTAAAGATCAGTAGAACAGCCTCTGGATTCTGGAAGAGGAGAGTGAAACTGAGCAGGAAAAGCACTGGACTCACAGCATAAACAGTTCTGTATGATATGCATTCATTTTCACAGTATTGTGCATTTGTTAAAAAAAAAAAAAAAAGTTCACACGATGTTTCCAGCACAAAACGTGAACCTTAAGCACACAGATCTACAAAGGTAATTTTAGAGGCTGGGGGGATCCAGAGAGTGATGCCCATTGGCAAAAGAGGTGGGTTCCAAAGCCAGCAGGAAAGGGAATGGGTGTTAACTCTGCAAGATAGTGGCGTGTATGAGGCTGAACAAACGACATCACAAACGGGCCCATGCTCTCTACGACAATGCTGTCATAGAGAAATACCAGCTAGCCCTTGTAGTACAGTACCCCACAGCTATTGGAACTGAGCAGGGATGTAGTGGGCAGAAGTCGGTAGGAAGATTCTGGATATTGGAATGGGGACTCGAGGAGGAAAGCAAGCGGGAGGCAGGAGAGTGGCTGGGATTAGAGTGGGATTTCAGAGTTCAGCATGAGGTCATTTCACTTTTAATGTAAATCCACTAGTTACCTACAGAACATCTATTGATATGTATGCCAGCATCCACATGCTTCTGTTGGAGAGGAGGATGCTTCTGTCCCCAGTCTCAGCGAGGATGCCTCTCACTCAAGCTTTACTGTATGGTGCTGTGCTGTCGTAGAAGAGACTGGACATCAGAGAGCAGTGGCTGGCTCTGGTGCTAGAAATGAAATATATGAGAAAAAAAAATCTTGAGGCATTCTGTAGTGCCAGAAATAACAAATGCTCAAAGGTAAGGCAAAATTCTACACTGACAGGGCCATGCTTAAAAAAAAAAAAAAAAAAAAAAAAAAGCATAGGCCCAAGTTCAAGAGCTGCAACTGGTCAGAACTGAAATGATTCAAGTAACAAAATGAATGGCATTAGATCATACTCCAAAGCATAAAACAAAAAGCCACAATTCAAACTCATAGATGGAATTAATCAAAAGGTAGGGAAAAGAGAAACTTATTTTCCATGCAGAAAAGTTCTTAGTAGTTAAACGTGGATGTTCCATCCCAGAGGAGGAGACGTGCCTCTTTGCTCCTGAGGTGTGGGCTGCACAGGAGATAAAAAGGTCGCAGCAGTGGGAAGGCTGGGTCTACATTGCAGCCAGTGATGGGGCTCAGCAGGTCCTGTTGATGGCTTGTACATCTCATTCTGTGCTGGGCAAGCACTGCGATTCCCAGTTCTCAGGGTTGGCAGGCTCATCAGGACAAAACTATCCAATTCCAGTAGTGTTGTACCTAAAAGAGCAGAACAGCGTACCACAAAGCTCTCTCTAGGTTCCCAGACACCAAACCCAGTCTCTCTTTCACTCCTCAGATCAGTCAATGCAAAGTCATCCTGCTGTGAGGGAGGGGTCTGCGTTTTTCCTGATACCGGCAAAGCAGAACAGCCTGCTTCTTGCCTCAAGAGAGGGCCAGAGGAAAACCAGACCAGACAGTGGTACCCACAACATGGCAACTTGAGCTGGGTAGGGGCAGTGGAATAGGACTCCTCCTACACACACACACACACACACACACACACACACACACACACACACACACACAAATGCGCGCGCACACACATCTCCTATTAGATACCCTAAGTAGCTCTCTCTCTTCTCTCTCTCACTCTCTCTCTCTGTCTCTGTCTCTCTGTCTCTCTCTCCCTGTCTCTGTCTCTCTGTCTCTCTGTCTCTCTGTCTCTCTCTCTGTCTCTCTGTCTCTCTCTCTGTCTCTGTCTCTCTGTCTCTCTCTCTCTCTGTCTCTCTCTCTCTCTCTCTCTCTCTCTCTCTCTCGCTCTCTGTCTCTCTCTCTCTCTCTGTCTGCCCCAAGGACCAGCCATATATCCTGCACACAAAGGTGACTTGGGAACTCCCTGTAGACAGAGGCAAGAAGAACTATCTTCAGTGTAGATAGAAACCATAAAGATCTATATAACCCCTCCAAGCCTCATGGAGTGTAATGTGAATCACACTGACAAATTGCCGTGTGCTATTTAAACTCACGGAGAAGTTCTTCCGGAAGCAGGGTCAAGCCCACTGCCACTAGCAGGAATGTTTAAGTGTTGCACAGGGCTCTTTGTCTAGAGATGGGCTACCCACCCCTGGCTACGTAAGGGGGTCAGGGAAAGACAGTAAGTAGCTGCAGGTACTAATAAGACAGGTCCTTGGGGTTGGTGACATGCTCAGAGGTAAAGCGACCTGCCACCAAGCCTGAAGACCTATGACCCCACCCCCACGCCCACCCCCATCCCAGATCCCCATGACAGAAATAGAGAACCAAACCCCACAGGTTGTCCTCTGACCTTTATAGATGCCCATGACACACACTAAATGGATGTTAAAAAATGGAAACACTGAGTTATTGAAAACAGCTAAAAGGTAAACCATTTTTAGTGGAGTAACTATAGCTTACCCCCGTGGTATAAAGCCCTTGCTGGGAATGGGATGCACAATCGTCCATGGAGAAGCAGCTCAACCAGGAGCACCAGCGGACACCACCCTCTTGATCTCTCCTGTTGTTTGCAAGCCCCCCCCCCAATTTGATGACGTCACCTTTGTCTGCTCTCTCGGGTGAGCTGTGCCGCTCATCCACCCACACGTTGTGAGCATGTTTGATGACATCTTGCGCTCTATCTGCCACTTCTTATTTACCCATTAACTTCTGCTTGCTGTGTGCTTAAATAAGTCACTCATTCAAAACTGAAAGTACAGCCAGCTAGCATAGGTCAGTCTTTGAGCCACACAGAATGTGAGACTGTTCATCTTCCTCTACACTGTGCAGAAGAATGTGCATGGGGAATGAGGGAGAGTGGCTACCACACAGACAAACAGCACTTCTAAACAACGTGACCCATGAGAAAACCGCCCACAAAAGGAACCCCACCGTGGTAGAGTTGAAGCTTATCTATTTGTTGAGTAATTATGGAAATGGAAAGAGTTATAAATAGCACTTTATTCTGTGCTAAGGCCTCATTTTGCATACCCAAGGTGCGTTGGGTTTTTTTGTTGTTGTTGTCTTTTGTTTTTGTTGTTTTTTGTTTTTATTTTTGGTAGACTGGACTTTCCAAGGTCATTGCTTTCATGGACAGAGAACTTATAGTGGATGCAGGAAAACATTGTCTCCCAGCCAGGTAACTCCTCCTCTGATCTTAACTTACCTGCCTGACTTGGCTCCATCTCCATCTTGCCCCTGTCCATTCATTCCTATTCTCTGCCTGTGGCTATGTGTTATAATCTGCGTGAAGGCCCTGTTAGCTCAGACCTGGCTCACATGCCTTCTCCCTGTTCTCTACACTCACTGTTCTCAAAGTCTGTTCACGCCCACGCCCTTGGGCCTGTGCCCTGTATCGGAGCCCTCTTGACCGTCTCCATCCAGCTAACTGAACCTGAGGAGGAGGGTGACTGTTTCAGAGTCACCTTCCAAGGAGGTGCTCAAAACTGTAGTGCGATTGCTTCACTTGTGAAGTATTTTCCTCCAAGGAAAAACTGATCCTGGCAGTAATGAGAAGTCACACGGGGTCCTATCAAAGGGTGGAGCCATACACGACTGGTTTTAAAAAAGAAGTAAAATGAAGGAAGCCTCAGCTGCAAGCAAAAGCTGCTCCCACTCACAGTGGCTCTTTTCAAAGTTCATATGGGCCAGTTGTGAATCTCAGCGTTGTCAACGAAAAGAAATGTCCATCTTAGGGAACGCCAGTACACATCTGAATTGAGGATGTATGGTTGCCAGGGCCTGAAGAAGCCGGACAGTTTAATACAACAGGAGAGCAAAGGCTGTTGAGCAATAAAACATACATACACCTGGCTGAGGCGGGGTTCTCTGCAGGCAGCTGGCCTGTTCCAGTCGACTAGCTAAGCTCTGCACGCTCATCCCTCCTTGCTGCTGATGAACCTGTACCTCATCACTAAGCCAGAACAAATCTCCCCATGTCCCCAAGGACTCTATCTAACCCATCTCTCATAGGTCTCTCCCATTGGAATGTGAGCTCCATGGAGGCCTAGCCCAGGATCTTTTACATAGGTCCTTTGAATGAATGAATGAATGAATGAATGAAATATCAAAAACATAAAAGAAAAACAAACTATTTCTGCACCATCCATTTCTCCATTCATACATACATGGCTAGACTGCCTCTTATAGTTTTGAGCCTTGAAAAATTCTCCCCAAGTAGGAAACCAGTAAGGGAAAGATCAGAGATTCAAGGATGTGTTCTGAGGTCACCCATCAGAGGTCAGACTCTCAGAGGTTTACTCTTGGCTGAGCCACCAGCTTCCCTATTTGTGCCATGGGCACAGCTCTGTAAGATCATGGTTTCCAATCTGTGAGCCCTGCTCATATTTCTGCTTGTTAGAGGAACAGGCAAAGCTCTCTGGAGCTTGTGAGTATCACCTGATAAGCTGGTTGGGGGCAGTTCTGGGAACTGAGGCCTCTGTCTGTGGGATCTGACATCATTGCCAGGTAGACAGAATCCCAGGACCCCAGCCTGGGTCTGCTGGAGGTATGACTATCTGTTGGTTGACTGGTGGGTCTGTTGGAGGTGTGACTATCTGCTGGTTGACTGGTGGGTCTGCTGGAGGAGTGACTATCTGCTGGTTGACTGGTGGGTCTGCTGGAGGTGTGACTATCTGCTGGTTGACTGGGAGAAAGTCCTTCCATCTTGGGAATGCAGAGGCCTGTAATGACTGTTTATCTCTTAAAGGTCATTCTTGTGTGGTATACCTACCTAAGTATATCTGTGGACTAGTGTGTAGGCATCTCTCTGGAGGCCTGGGGTTGATTGACATCTTTCTTAATTGCTCCATCCCCATTTTATTCAGTGAAGCAATCTCTTAGTTGAACTTGGAGCTCACAGTTGAAACAGACTAGCCAGCCAGCTTATCCTGGATCTCCCATCTCTGCCTTCAGAGTTCTTAGATTGCAGGAGGGCTTCTAAACCTCTAGGTATTTATGTGAATCCTAGAGATTTGAACTCTGGTCCTTGTGCTTATGTGTCAAGCACTTTATCCACTGAGCCATTCCCCCTAAACCTCCTTTATGTCTTTTCTTAAAGTCAGGATGACTTTGAATATTTGCTCTACCCAACTCCACCTCTCCAAGAGCTGGGGTCACGGACTTACATTCAATGCAGTGCTGGGGATTGAACCCAGGGATTTATACATGCTGTGGTGTGAAAGTAGGTGAAATATATTGTGTCAAAGGTAGTAAGGACTTAGTGGCAGCGTGCCTGACAAGCTCCCTACATCTTCAGTACCCACAAATGCCAGTTACAGCCATTCTTACCCCTGTCTTCACCACATCCATCATGGATTCTGCCATGTATGCAAGTCTCCACTTAAACAAGGCACATACTAACTGGGATTGGTGGCACAAATTAATTATAGTGTGTGGGAGGGAGATAGAGGCAAGAGGAGAAACACAAGGACAGACTTGGCCACAGAGCATATTTGAGACAAGCTTAGGCTCGGAGAGACTTTGTCTTACTAACAACAACAATAACAATAATCATAATTCTTAAGGCAACAATATTAATAGTAAAGAGCAAAGGAAAGCTTAAGCAGAAGCATTGCAGATAGTAATAAACTCTCTTGGTTTCCTTCAAATTATCGTCTGGGTGTGACCAGACCATCACATTCATGAATTTACACCAGCTGTGGAAGCCTGTGTAAGACCTGAGCAAGATCAAGCCAGTCACCATTCTGAAGTGGAGAAGAGGATACTACTAGAGGCCCCGCCCATGACTGAGGAACTATTGGGAATCGACAGCTGCTGAGGGAGGGAGAATCAATTTTCTTTAAGGATTAAGGGTGTGGTCCCCGGTAGCATTACCATGCTTCAGTGGGTCACCCATACAAGGAGTATATTGGGAGCATAAATTAGACTAAGTAAATTATTGGGAAAAAAAATAGGACCTGAAGTTGGGAGTGTGGTGTGGGGGGTAGACCTGGAAGGGGTTAAGGGGAGGAGTAGGGGTGTGGTTATCAAAATATATTGTACACATGTTTGAAACCTTAAAGAACTAATAAAATATTCTATGAAAACCCATATGGGAATAGAAGGGGCTGGAACTCCCTAGGAGATCCCATCTAGGAAAGCATAAGCCTTCAACATGTCCACCGGGCATTTAGAGATGAGCCACTCCTAGAGATGCAGCTCTGGATGCTTGCCTGAAACAGACCTGACCCAGTGGAGGCCCGCTGGGGCATACACTGTCTGAAGCAACCGTCAAAATGTGACTCAAACTGTGATTCCGAGTTAGCCCTCAAGGTCAAGTGCTTGGCCTCTCAGAGCCCCACAAACAAGAAACAGTTTATCTGTTCTATTTAGTCTGTTTTTCTAGTGAACCTCTTGCTTTTGCTTTTTGTTTGTTTCCAAGGTATCCACTGTTACACAGACATGACTTTTTATAAACCCATCAAGCCAGGCCTGACGTGGCCACCAATGAATAATGTATACATGTTGTGTGTGTTGCCGCTGGAGTTGCTAAGTCATTTTTTACAGAAAGTTCCCTTAGAATCACTGAGGCCAGAAGAGAGCTGTGGTTGTCCAAAGGCCCAAAGAACAGACCGGATACATCCAAAACCTTCCAAAGAACTGCATACTTGGGCCCTTTCTGTGTGTGGAAAGTGACTCATTTATTAAATTATCCTGAAGTTCTAAGACAGTCTGAGCCCCACACCCACCACCACCAACTTCAGACAGGAGGGGAGCAATGGCTTCTGGTTCTTACAGGACGGTAGTGAGTCATGCTGGTACTTGGCCGTGGGGTCCATTTTTGCTAACTGTGCGGGACTGGCTTTTCCTTCCACACCCAAATCTATTTATTGCCCTGGGAGCACGACGAGAAGGTGAGAATAAAGACCTTCAATTTGGTCTGAATCTAAAAATCATGTGGTTGATCTGTGCTTGTAAACGTTCCAATGTACAGCAAGACTTCACATACTAAATCTAACTGCAAGTTGGGTGCAAGCTAAAATCTTTTCCAGCTTGATGAAAACCCCTGACTCCTCCTTGTGAGGGTAAGTGTGGTGGCTTTTCAGGAAAGGAGTCCACACGGAGCTGAAAGATGGTCAGAAGGTGGAGGGCTCACTGCACAGGCATGGGGACATGAGCTCAGACCATCAGCACCTGCATCGTAAAGCCAGGCAGGTGGCACGTGTCTTCAATCCCATTGCTGGGGGATGGCGGCAGGTGGATCCCTAGAGACTTTCTGGCCAGCCTAGAAAGGCTTTTCTAGACAAGGCAGCAAGCACAAGATTTCAATGAGGGATCTGGTCTCAAAACCTACTGACGCCAGTCTCCAGCTTCTGCATGCACCCATACCAACAGGCATGTATACATGTGTACGCACACACAGACAGATACACACACAGAGATACATGCAAAGTTTTCTCTCTCTCTCTCTATCTCTGTCTCTGTCTGTCTCTGTCTCTGTCTCTGTCTCTCTCTCTCTCTCTCTCTCTCTCACACACACACACACACACATACACACACACCTATACACACACACAGAGCCCACATAGTTACAAAGTGGAAGGAAAGGTTCTGGAATATCTTCCTACTCCGAGTTTTAGTACAAGACCCAGTTCTAAGGGTTTAGCCTTTGAAAAACCTTGAAAATTGAATATGCCATTCACAGAATTTGTTATCTTTGCTTTGTGCCCTGTATCCCCAGAACAGAGGGTTGTAAGGCTAATATCATGTCCTATTGCTGCTACGTCCCTGAGTATGCATAGCATCCCATCTACAGTGGCTGGTCAATACACAGCAGTTAAATTGATAATTGAATACAGGTATTGCTACATACCACAAAAGGGGGTTGGAGCTATCGGCTGAGTCTGTCTCCTCGGGTGCTGTCTCCTTTAATGTTAAAGACAGTAGACAAATGAGTCTTCCATTTCCTTCACAAGCCACAAAGCTGATATTTGAGGGACTGAGAAACCACCCTGTAGGGAGCAGGCAGGAGCCCCAGGTTCTGACATGGAGCCAGCAGCCAAGAGAAGATTTCTGGAAATGGACCAAGCCACCCTCACTGGATTAGGCAGAGTTCTCTAGAGGAACAGAACCAATATGTACATGTGTATGTGTGTGTGTGTGTGTGTGTGTGTGGGTGTATGTATGTGTGCCCACACACACAAAGGAACTCACTAGATTGACTATATATACAATAGGGACTGGCCCTGAAACAGCCATCTGCACCCTGGAGAAGCTGAGCACACACGCATACGCACACACACCTACACACACACACACCTACACACACACACACAACTTCAAGTGCTACGTCTTTGTAATGTTGACTAAATAAATATTAGAGGGATTGCCTTTTTGTTTAAGGGATCTTTCTTTCTTGGGGAAACAGATCTTGAAGGTTTTTTTTTCTTTCTGGGAATGAACTGGCCTTACTTCCTTCAACACTTAGACAAGGAAGAGCTCTCAAGGATAAGAGGTCGAAAGACCCTCCCAGAAATCAAAGTCAAGCATCTGTGGCTGGCCTGGCTGCCCTGGGGCAGGAATACCCTGGGCTGGTTCTGACACTTGGGTGGAGTTGGCCTGATACAGGATCTGAAATGACTTTCCAACACTATATCCTGAACAGCTGCAGGGGATTCTCTTACCATCATTCCACGGAGAAATTAAAAGGCAGTTTTCCTTTGAAGTCTTGATGGATTTTTCTTTCTTTTCAGATTACAGTTTGAGGTCATAAAATGAAACACAAGGAACCTACAGGCACGCACGCATTCTAGCTGGAAGCCTTCCACTCTCCCCAGCCCCATCTCAAGCAGTCCTCAACCCAGCTGGTTTACAGCTTAGTCAAGCTCAGGCTGGGAACATTGTCTGTCCCAAAAGACCAGTATTTTATCTATGGGACTGATCACTTGTGGGGAAAAGAAAGCACCCTGACTGCCTGTGGATAAAAGTCAATGAAGCTATTTTACAAATAAGAGCAGAACACAAGATGTATGGAAATCAAATGCATAAGAGGGTGGGGGGGGGAAGAAAACATGTCTAAGTTCATTAATGCAAGCAGTGTGATTCTTAACAACTTCTAAAATGTGTTTTTCTCATTGTAAAATTGTGGTCCTTGTATCAGTTACACTCCAGTCAGGAGGCAGAAGCCACACAGTACTTTAAACAGGATCAGCTGGGTGTAAAAACTATTCCATGACCTGAAAGATTAGCATAGTGGGGGGCTTGGTGGTAATAGGTAAAAGCTGACAAAGTTGGGAACTGTAGGTTTAAGGAATGGCCATTCTCCTTGGAGATTAGGCAAACAATGCTCAGAGAGACTTACTCTCCACCAGGGCTGAGAATATTCTGCCTGCTAGAGAAGACTGCTGTGTCTTGTGTCTGTACGGATGGGGCACCAGTCAACAATACATTTGATGGCCTACAGCTAAGGCAGGAAATAGGAGGTGGGACATCTGGGAGGCAGAAAGGATTCTGGGATAGTGCCAGGCAGGAGATTTGCCCAGGAAGATGTGACGAGTACAGAATGTAGATTAAAATAAATGGGTTATTTTAAGTTATGAGCTAGTCAAAAAAGAGCCTAGCTATATGGCCAATGTATTTGTCAATATATTTTACATCTGAGTCTTATTTCTGGGAGCATGGGGCAGAGAAGAAGTACCACCCCCACTCAACACACTTCTCTATCTCACTGGGTGCCACAGAATGGCTGTGGCATAGCACCTATGCAGCTCACTAGTTATCTGCCTCTTAAACTTGCTGAGCTCTATTCTTTGGGGCTTCAGGAAGAGCTATTCATGAAAGGCATCTTGATAAAGAGACTGCCACGAAGCCATCCACCTGAAGACATTGTGCAGCCTCGCATCACCTGAGCCTAACCCTGGTACAACTTTCCATTCTAGAGAAGATGCCAACACTGTAGAAGTGCCAAGGAGGTGCCAAACTTCAGGAGCTTGGCAGGATGCCCTGCAGCAAAGACGGGAACACCTCTTCCATCAGGACTTTCTAGACACTCCTACTGACAGACATTGTTCCAGTAGCCAAGGGGAGAATATTGAAAGAGCTCTTTATTTCCCCAGATCAGGCAACGGAGGGTAAAACTGAAGCTGAGAAACAGCAAGTTGGTAATCTTGTCTCCATGTCTGACGGCTGTGCAGGTAATCCCACTTCTCATTCTTCTTCCTGTGAGAGGTTCCTGATGAGAAAGTCAGCAAGAGAGGAGCAAGAAAGCAAATTGTATAAATCATGTTGCTAAGAATACCCATCTCTGTGGCGTGCATCACAGCATGGTCATGATAGAACACCAAAGATCTTGGTCCCCCTCAAGCTTCTCAGAGACAAAACCATTTTATTCTGATGGCTGATTGACTGGTTTGTTGGTTGGTCTCCTGCTTGGTTTGTGGTTGGTTGACTGGCTGGCTAAATAATCAGTGTGTTGGCAGACTAACTGGATGGATGGATGGATGGATGGATGGATGGATGGACAGATGGATGGATAGATAGGTGGATGAATTAGAGGATGGATGAATGGGTGTTTGGTTATGTCTGATTGGATGGCTGGTTCACTGGCTGGTTTGCTGGTTGGTTGGCTGGCTACATGGCTGGCTGACTGGCTGGATGTTTGATTAGGTGGCTGGCTGGCTAACTGTTTGACTGGATCATTATTTGCTTGATTGGTTAGTTGATTAATTGGCAGGCTAGCTGGCTGGTTGGCTAGTTGGTTGGTTGGTTGGTTGGTTGGTTGTCTGGCTGGAGATCTGATTGATTAGTTGGCTGGTTGGCTGGCTGGCTGGCTGGGTGGTTGGTTGGTTGTCTGGCTGAATAGCTGACTCACTATTGATTATTTGGCTGATTGGCTGGTTGGCTGGCTAGTTTGTTGGTTAGTTGACTGGCTGGCTGGGTCACTGGTTGATTGTTTAGCTAGTTGGTTGGTTGGTCAGTTGGCTGGCTGGCTAATTGGTTATCTGGGTGGACAGCTAGTTTTCCTACTAGTAATCTACTAATCCTGCCATTGAAACCATAGTTCACACAAGTCTCCTGTAGAGAAATCTGCATGATCAAATCTTCCAAAACAGCTTTATTTAAAAATCAAGTTCTTAAATGGTGAAGAGGAGGTAAAGTTGGGAGCAGGAGGCAGGGGCAGAATGCACAGTGACCTTACAGGCCATCTTATGAAAGAACTTACAGCAGTGGGTTCAGTGTATTTGAAAACATGGGAAAAGAGAAACAGCCAACAGTGTGTTTGAAAACCATGGCTTGAGAGACTTGGGGTTGCAGCTGTTGCTGGAGATGGAAACCTAATGTGTTTGCCAAAACTCACTGACTGATGAGAATTTGGTTTTTAACACCCACCTCGGTCTGTCCTACGGTGACAAACTTAACCCTTCATCTTGAATGGTTAACCTAGTGAACATCGCCTCTCATTCTGGGAAGGAACCTTTAAAGCGTTAGCTGTCAAGAGACTCAGGGAATAGTGATCCCCTTGCTCTCCCCTGGGTAAAATATGTGCATGCATTGAGATTCAAAGAGAAAAAAAAAGCAGCAGAGGGTAGTCAGCAGGAGCCCCAGAGCAGAGCTTGGCCGCCAGTCTGCCTGTATGTGAACCTCTCACCTTTCACCAGCAAATGATCCTACAGAGATGAGGAGAGCTGAGAGTCTCAAACCTCAAGGCCTCAGTAGCCACCGGCACATGCTCATTTTACTACTGTTGGTAACTGACCAACTTCTTGTAGAGGATATTATTGTGAAATAAAGAATTGACACACACCCTTCCAAAAGCACACACCCATTCCCTCTTATGTGAGTAATTGATAGTAGCTCCTACTAGGAAAAAAAATGAAAAAGACCCAGCATACTTGAATGAATAATGTGGTCGGTAAGAAATTTAAAATAAAACCTATCAGTGTCTAGATATTGATTTAGAATGCTGTTCTCTAATAAATGAAAGAGAAGGAGAGCTGATGCCAGGAATTGGGTATGAAATATTCAAGATGGTAGATTGGACAGATGGCTCAGTGTGGTTAAGAACACACACTGCTCTTACAGAGGACCTGAGTTCAGTTCTCAACATCCACATGGAGCAGCTCACAACTACCTGCATGTTTCCAGCTCCAGGTATTCCAGTGCCCTCTTCTGGATTCTACAGGTAGCTACTCTCAGACATGTATAACCTCTGCCCCTCCCCACATGTAAGACATCCATAACTTCTGTCCCTCCCCCATGTATACATACAATTAAAAATAAAAATAAGTTTCTCAAAAAAGAAAAAGAAATATACAAGATGAGCCTTGGGGCATTTTATAGTGCCAGAAAGTAAGGAAGCACTCAACTATCTTTAAAGGAAAAATAAACAACAGGGCTAATTTTGGAGGAACCAACCGTAGAGGTTCCTTTGGCCAAGCAGAGAGATTTGAACAAGAAGATAGAGCAGAATGGAGTTTGCACCAAAACATTAGCCCATTGTGACATCAAAATAAATAGGAGAGATCAATTGCCTGCACAGATTTCCACGTAAATTTAAGTACTTCACCATCATAGAAATGAAGGGTGTGGAGCTTAAATGTCCTCCTAGAAGCTAGAGAGAGAAAGAAGAGTTGCCATAGAGACAACAGATCGAACCCAAGCACCAGATAAGGACATACGCAAAGGGGGGCTTTTCCAGGGAACAGATTTCAAAACTTTAATTTTTCTAAACTATGACACAACTGATAACAAACACTTTTTATTCAAAACTTGAAAAATACAAACAGAAAAAGTGAAGTATTGTTGTCTCCATTATTTATCTGAAATGAAATAACTGTCGAACTGAGGTCTACCACATTTGCTTTCTATTGCAGAAATAAAGACACTTTGACTAAAAGCAACTTCTACAAGAAAGGGTTCACTTCAACTTCCAGCTTATAATCTATCATAAAGGGAAATCAGGGCAGGAACTCAATGCAGGAATCTAGAGGCAGGAACTGAAGCAGAGACCACAGAGGAGTGCTGATTACTGGCTTGCTCTGCCTGCTTTCTTACACTACACAGGGCCACTTTGTACAGTCATGGGACCACTCACAATAAGCTAGGGCAACCCACATCAATCATTAGTCAAGACAACCCCTTACAGACTTGTCTACAGACCAATCTGATAGTAGACTTTTTCTCAGTTAAGCTTCCCTCTTTCCAGATGACACCAACTTGCATCAGGTTGACAAAAGCAAACAAACAAACAAGCACAGAGTCAAAATCATGACTTTCTATTAGTAAAATGCTAGCAAGGGGTATGTGTCCATATTTATTATTACTGTTCACAAATGTCAAATCCATTTTACAAGGGCTTAACCTCCCCAAAGTGGGTAGTTACTCATGTACTGGCAGACTTCCCACACTACAAAGTGACCCCTTGTGACTCTAGAGCAGCGGTTCTCAACCTGTCAGTTACAACCCCTTGTGGGGGAATCACATATCAGATATTCTGCATATCAAATATCTACATTATGATCCATAACAGTAGCAAAACTAGATGTGTGAAGTATCAATGAAATAATTTTATGGTTGGGGTCATCACATCATGAGAGTCACAGCCCTAGGAAGGTTTGAGAACCGCTGTTCTAGAGGGTACCTGCGATTGATGCAGAGCGAGATAATGGCTCAATCATTTAATTTTCATTCCTGATCCTGTACACGCTGGAAAGCAAAGAGCCCAGTGTTGGGTCATTTTAACCAGTTCTGATGTCTGAAGCCACTTTTGGATTTCACCTCCCACTCCTACAGTTCCAGAGTTGACATTCAGTGAATCAAAGGAAAATGGACCAATTCACCATGTGTGAACTGAATCATTAAAAATCATGTAGCAGCTTGTCTCTGGAGAGGGGAAAAAAGCCACACATGAACTTCATTTTTGCAGAATTTACTGAAGCACTGAGTCTTGATTCCAAATTTGCTACAGATAGGACTGTCTCCTTCCGAGATGCTCTCACGTGCATTTAAAGCAGTATTTTAGCATTGTGTTATAGCTAGTGCCCTTTCCACGTGTGTTAGGGTTTCATTGTTGTGAAGAGACACCATGAACTTGGTAACTCTTAGAAAGGACAACATGTAGTTGGTGCTGGCTTCCAGGTTCAGAAATTCAGTCCACCGTCATCACAGCGAGAAGCGTGGTGGCATTCAGGCAGACGTGGCGGGCGCTGGAAAAGGAACTGAGTGTTCCACATCTGGGTCAGCAGGCAGCAAGAGGAGAACTGGCTTGAGCATCTGCGACCTCAAAGCCCACACCTCCCAGTGACACACTTCTGCCAACAAAGCCACACCTACTCCAACAAGGCCACACTTCCCAAGAGTGCCACTGCCTATGGACCAAGCAGTTAAACACATGAATCAACGGGGGCCATTTCTATTCAAACCACCACACCACAGCACATATAGTAGTGACCGTACACCCTCAATTGCATGGTCCCAGTGCAGACACCGAGGGCTCAGAGGAAGACCATGCCAGATTTACTGACTCATTTCACACCTGTGTTCTCATTTTAGTGCAAAGTATTCTGGAAATGTTGCTGAGAATAGTCCAAGCCCTTGTGCTAGCAAGAATGGTCACTTGGTTTGAGCATCTTGGGTCGTGTGGATTTACCCCGGAAATCAACTAACACAGCTATTAAAGGTACCCAACTGTGACCATATGTGTTCATTTGACCCAACTCCGTTAAACTTGGTGATGTTTCTCAGCTTTTAGAAACTATGTGACTTCTCAGACTGTGGGATATCTTGCACAACAGATTCCGAAGTCCCTAAAGATCCTCCCTGACAACTGGGAGAGCACAGCTCCGGGAGAGCACGGCTCGCTCTGGGAGAGCACGGCTCGCTCTGGAAGAGCACGGCTCTTAGACAGCCCTGTTGGTATCCACGTTTTCTTTTCTAAGAAGAAAACTTTATTGCAAATGAGTAGCCTTTCCCCCAACTTTTCTTTAAGTGTTCTTCATCATGTTTGCAGAAAACCCAGTGCATATCCAGTCTATGTGTGCAGAACATACATCTTCAGGGCACTGGAGAGATATGCTGATAAACTTCACCTTGTATCTGGGTAGTTGTTTTCACTTAAAACATAAGTGTGGGTTTTTTGGTTGGTTGGTTTTTTTGTTTGTTTGTTTGGTTGCTTTTTTTTTTTTTT
>NW_022196896.1:116338075-116369703 GCF_008632895.1 Mastomys coucha
TCTCTCTCTCTCTCTCTTTCTCTCTCTCTCTCTCTCTCTCTCTCTCTGTGTGTGTGTGTGTGTGTGTGAGCGCAGTTTGAGTGTGAAATGTCCTTCACAGGTTTGTGTACTTGAATACTTGTTTCCCCAGCTGTTGGCACTGTTGGAGAATGATGGAGAACCCTAAGGTGGAACCTCAATGTAGGAAGTAGATTATGGGGCTTGGGCTGATTGTGAGTGCGGCCAGCCCCTGCTCCTGCCAGCACGCCTTGCCTCCTTGATAGACTGTGTCCCTCTGGAACGGTGAGCCCAGATGACCCCTCCTCCCTGAAGTCACTGTCAGGGTATTTTATCACAGAAACAGAGAAGTGACTGAGACAGGCCTGTTGGAGTAATCTGCTTTTACAATGTGTTAAGTTTTCCACCAGGTTTTTCATTCCTCATAAATGTTTATTGTTCAGTAGAACAAACTACTATTGTTCCAGTTGGAGGTTTTCTGTTTACAGTTCTTGGGGAGGAAATAAGCACACAGTCATTTCCCTTTCACGCGTCCATTGGTTTGGTTTTTATACATCTGCTCACTCTTCTTCTTGGAAACCATAGCGTTCTCTCTCTCTCTTTTTTTTTTAAGTGTGTCTTTATAGGGCATTAAGGAGAACTTGGGAAATATTTAATTCCTCTCTTTACTACAATAAACACAGTATGAATGATACCAGAGGTCGGCAGGGTGCCAGGCGTTGGATTACAGGAAAGGGTCATGAGCATCAGAAGAAGGAGAACTCACGGTGTGGCTGGGCTCAGAAGAAGGAGAACTCAGTGTGGCTGGGCTTGAGCATGGCTGGGTGGCTACTGAACTTGGTCAGTTTAAAGAGAAACACAAGGATCAGAGATGGGCATTGCTCAGTAGCTGAGCACTTGCCTCATGGACCTTGGGTTTGATCCCCAGTAGGCAACAACAAAAACAAACAAGAAACTACAGAACCAGGTTTTTAAACCTTCTAATTAACTTCTCAATAAAGCAAAAGCTCTATTTACCCCATCCACAGAATAAATAAAGCTGTATGTGGCCATTGTGGCCAACAGACCCCAAGCTTAGGAAACTTGCCGAGAAGAATAACTCTAGAATATCACCAATATTGAATAAGGGATGGGAGGTGTCCCAGCAGACCAGGTGAGTCATCCTGTTCCCTTCAACAGCTTGCTGATCAGACTCTTGATCCAGCTGGTACAGCTACTGGTCTTGGCCACTAACTCCGCACTGACTCATGGATGGATGAGCCATCAGCTCCCACAGCTTCCACACAAAGCTGAGCTCACCCATCCACTCCACCTATGTGCCTTCTTGGCTCCAGTATCCTGGGTTTTTTTAAGTCAAAGAGGACCAAAGCATCTTTGTGCCCTTCCACTGGCTGTTGTAGATCAGCAGATACACCCAATGGAAGGTTAGGATGCTTGCCAGAGCTACACAGCTTGTCAACGGTGACGTGAGTGTCAAGTCCACTCTAGAGCTGGTCCTGGGTCCCTACTCTTCCCTCAGCAAATTTCCAATGAATGGCATCACCTAAAAATTATGACTTTGTTTCTTTACCTTAAGATACATTAAATAACTGTGCATTAAAATAAAAGGATAAATTGCTATAGAGTAATTGGTTGACTTTATCTTTTCTGAGGGAATCAAAAAACCTAAGTAACTATCTTAGTTTTCTTTCCTGTTGCTGGGCTAAAATACCTAATAAAAACAACTTAAGGGAAAAGATTTATTTCAGCTCACAGTTCCAAGTTACAGTCCATAATGACAGGAGCTTGAAGGCGCTGGTCACATCACATCCATAGTTAGGAAGAGAGCAATGAATGCACATTTGCTTTTACTCAGCTTGCTTTCTTTATTCTTAGACATTTCAAGATCCCCTGCCTAGGGAATAGTGCCACCCACAGTAAGCATGTCTTCTCACCACAGAGTAATCAAGATAATCTCCCATAGAAATGCTCACAGGCCAACATAAACAGTCCCACATCAGAACTGCCTTTCTGGGTGATTCTAGATTGTGTCAAGTTGACACCAAAAACTGATCATCACAATAACTCATGCAAAAATCACCATAAAAATTATCTATGATTTAGCAGGCAGACAGAGCTTGGAATGAGCATCCTACCTGAAGGAAGAATGTCACCTAGATGCTTCCCCCATGGGAAGAGTGACAGATGACAAAGATGTGCTTCAAGGTAAGTGCTTTGATGAGTTTGCCACATTCCATATCAAGATGAAAGGACCGGAAGGAGGGCAGAACCCAAATATGAACTTTTGTCAAGACAGTTGCTTGATATTGGTCAGCAATAAAGGGAGAATGAACTCTCAGAAGGTTGTAACTAGAAGACTTCAGCAAAGCCCTCCATATTGCAAAGATACAGACAGGCCAACAAATCTGCCGAGAAAGGCAACTTGGGTAAAGTTTCTAACAGAGTGATTTTTCCCATGCATTCCTGCCCTGCCAAAGGACTTCTAGAAAATTATTCTAAAAAAAACTCATCAATCATGTGGATGAAGCCATTCATCATCACATAATAAAGGGGAAAATTGAGAGAAATTAATATGATCATAAATCAGTGAACTAGACTCCTACAAGTTGCCCATGACTTCCACAAGAGAGTCTCTACACAGCCTGCACAACCACACACATCCGTAATAAATAAATGAGTATAATAAAAATGAATAAATAAACAAACCACCCATGCCACGTTATGAACCATGAAGCAGGACCGCATCTCCAGGCTAGGGAAAACATTCCTATGGAACTTTGGGTTAAGACAAAACACACTTCCATGTCCATGCACACACGGATATATAGAAAACTCTAATGTCTCTGAAAGGTGAAGGGCTGTATCTACTCTAAACTCATAAAAAGATAAGTCTGTGCCAAGTTTATACAACAAAGAGCACACAAATTTTTGAGTATTGTAATATAATGTATTCAACCGTTTTCTCCTTTTATAATGGAATACTGGAGGCATCTATAAGCGGTTTAACTTAGCTCGCAGTTATGAAGGTTCGGGATACGGTATCTGATCAACATGGCTCTGGTGATGACCTCGGGACAGATGGCATCATATCGGTGAGGTTGTGTGGCTATGTAGCAAGTATGCAACAGATAGGAACCAAGGCTTCTCCTACAACGACTTCCTCCCTAGAGAATTAGTCAGGACCCTAGAAGAACCACAGTCATCTCTTGAGAAAGCAGCATCTCCATGGTCGAAGGTCCAGGTCCCACCACCTCACAACAGTGCCAGCCTGGGGCCTTCCAGGACCAACTCTTAGGGACGAGTTTCATTAAAAAACATCCTAGATGGTGTAGAGAGAACACTCAGTGGTCAAGAGCATCTGCTACTCTCACAAGAGACCTGGGTTCAAGTTCCAGCACCCACACTGGGTAGCTCACATAACCACCTGAGACTTCAGGTTCAGAAGATCCTCCAGCACTGAATTCATGTAATAAGCAGACACACACACACACACACACACACACACACACAATTTTAAATTAATTAGCTAATTGATTAAAAATTTCAAAAGCCGTCACATACAATAGCACTTCTTTTTTTTTTTCTAAAGAGTTATGCTACTGCGCTTTTACTTAAAACACGAGACTAAAAGATAATAGAAACCATCATCCTAATCATAAGAAGAAGAAAAAAGGCAGAGAAGTGACTGCGTTTTTATTTGTAAACAGAATCAAGAAAGATTTATTTACCTTATAATAAAATTACTGTGAAAAACAGTTTTGTCTCTAAGTCCCTCTGAAACCCATAAGAAATATCTCTGAGGAAAGATATGAGGACACTTTTGCAATCGTGTGAATCAAGCTCTCATGTTTAAATGCTTAGGGCTCTTCCTTGTCAAATAAATATGACTGGAGTTTTCCACCTGAGACAATTGCTCTCCCCTTCTCTGGCACTCGGTGTTTTTATTCTATCTGTGATAAGGTGGTTAGCAGCTTGCTTTGGGAAGCTCATTCAGGTACATAGGTAGTAAGAATTTATATAATTTACCTGTGTATACCACAATGAAGCCAGGCTGTTGAGATGGCCCAGCAGGTAAAGGCTTTTATCAATGCCAACCTGATGACCTGAGTTCCTGGGACACAAATTAATAATAATAAATTTTTAAATTTAAATTTTTAGAAAAGAAACAACGTCTTTTTATTATTTTATTTTATTTTTTTAAAAAATGACAGAATTATCTAAAAGTCATTTTACTCTGGAACAAATAATACGCAGCCGTTGCTTCTGTCCCAAGTGACCTCATGTGGTTTCCATGGTGACAGGTCTATTTCTGTGGAAACAGCTTTTCGCATGGATCGCTGGCAGCCTGGGTTCAATGCCACTTCTATACTTGGTGCCCTGTTTGAATTGTCAGGAATGAATGATGGGGAGTTTGGATCAACGGCGAGCTGCCGTCTGCCAAGGAAAACAGCTCAGAAGCCATCACGTTGGTAAGGCATTTGCCTCCTGGAAGTTTCCAGGCCTCATCTCTAATATATCAAGAACGACTCTAGAAATAGCCTCACTTCTGACACACTGGGTCCAGCTTTGGCCCAGGCATCCATTCTGAACTGTAGGAGCTTGTGCAGAGTCTTCATAGAGCTCAACTGACCCTGAAGGGGACAGGACGATGACTTAAGTGCCAACTCCTCAGCTCCTGGATCATCTCCTTCCACCCAGCTGTCTACCATGGAGACCTGCCTCATCCCCAAATTGCCTTCTCTCTTGCTCTCTCTGTTGCCCTTGACATCCTGTGACCCTCCCTCTTGATAATCTCTTCTTTGCATTCCCAGAAAAACAAAGACTCAACTCAACACTGTGGAGTTCAAATCCCAGCTTTGCTGATTATTGGCCATTGGATCTAGGGGAAGTCAGCTCTTTCTCTATATTTGGAATGTGGTGGGACCCCATTCCACAGAATTGCCATGGAGAACACAATTGCTCAGCCCACACAGTCTATTCATGCTTGACCCTGCATTAAACAACACGAAGGAAATGTTGGCCTTGTGCTGAATGCTCGTGTACAGACAGCCATTGTGTGTTCTCAGACCTTACCAAGATCTTGAATAAGACATTCTGTGACCTTCTAATATAATGATGGTACAGATAGCATCCTATACCACCTTGCTCCAGAACCCCTCTTCCCTCTGTCTTGTCATTCAATCTGAACAATGAAGATGACTTATATATAACCACAGACACCTCCCCCCATGTCAACCACTCCCAAATGCCTACATAAGTAGTAAAATAGCCATTAACTTGGCAGATGCTCACACCTGGGATCAGCACCTGAGTTCAGGTTCTTTGAGTTGTAAAATTATTCACTTGGCTAATGAATAATCACAACTTCGTAAAAATAATCCAGTCAGTGCATATGCAAATGAAGCCACTGGGGGAAATACTGGCTAGCAGAAGTTTGAAAGGATTAGATAAATGCCAAGATTTTCTCCCTGTGATCATAGGCTCCTAAGCTCCTCGTGATTTTTCCATTGCTCTGCCCTTAGCAGAAGGCTGGCTGCAAAACTCCAAGCTGAGGTTTAAATGTTTTTTCCATTCTGGGCCACTCCCTGCCAAGTGGGGAAAGGAATGAGCGTCCAGCCTCTGTTCCCGTGCCTGCTGGCAGAGTCCCTGGAGGCCGAGGTGTCCTGTCTGGGATGAGCAGGGACAGCTGCTCACCCTCTACTCTCAGAAGAAGCTTTGCTCTGTCTTCTTGCTTCTGGAAGCCTACAAGCCTGCTCTGAGGCTGGGGCCTCAGGCTTCCCGTCCCCCAGGAGCAGGCTCCAACTGGCCCTGGTTTGCCAACTCACCCTCCTCCCTAAGCTCTCCTCACCTCAGGACCTACCTGAGACCTGGTTGCCATTGCAGCTCTATATTTATGGATGGTTTTTCTCAATGAAGGGCTTTTTAGGGATGTGGCACTGCAGAACTTAAAGTAGCTTATCCAGGTGTGAGCCTGCATTTCCCAGACAGCCATCCATCTGCTACCTCTGATACTAAGATGTAAGTGTGGCTGCCATCTGGCTGTCAGGGATGTCTGGGCTAGGTGCTGGGACAGTGTGTGTGTATGTGTGTGTGTGTGTGTGTGTGTGTGTGTGTGAGAGAGAGAGAGAGAGAGAGAGAGAGAGAGACAGACAGACAGACAGAGACAGACAGACAGACAGAGACAGACAGTGACAGACAGAGACAGAGACAGACACAGAGAGACAGAGACAGACAGAGAGAGACAGAGAAAGGAGGGAGAGAGAGAGAGAGAGAGAGAGAGAGAGAGAGAGAGAGAGTGAGTGAGGGGGGAGTGCAGTGCCCACACATGGTCTCCACTTGTCCTCCCTACCCCTCTGCTCCTCCCCCCACTCTCTAGCTGTACTATATTATCAGGTGAGCAGAGTTTCCTGGGTTAGGGATCCTTGAAGTTACCCTTTAACAGGGAGCAAACAGAAGAAGGGACTGGGGCCACTCACTCTGTTCAGGGTCCTGGATGGAGAATAATTACAATGGGATGGTCTAACCTTAGGCAAAGCATCTGGGTAGCTCTGGGGAAATCTTTGCCACTAAAACACATCTTGCCAGCTTATATCAGGAACAGCAGGTTCAAGTGCTAGGCAAGAGCCACGGAGCTATTCATTCCAGGCCAGGCAGCCACTAGGTATCCCTGCCAATGAGATTCCAGGAACCCCGCCTGCTCCCAGCACTCCCCCCCCCTGCCCCCGGGTCTCATTGCAGTCTTGGACACCTCAGGTACTTGTCCATGACAGTGGAGTGTCTCCTGACATCCAAGCAGTTTCACAGCTGCTTGACAGGACCCTGCACATCCTCCATGAAGAGCCCGACAGCGCTGCTGTATCTCAGAATTTTATAGCAAGCAGAACCAGCTGCAAAACGAAACTCTGGTTCTGCTTTTTTAAAACTCTTGCTTGACAACTTCAGGGTAAACCAGAAAACCAGCAGGCACCAAGGAAAGCTTCGTGGAGGATGTGGCTCCTGGCTGTAAAACTAGAGGATGATAACATAAGACCACTTGCACAGGGGCAGCTTGAAAAACCCCAGTGGTGGGGGTGGGGCAGGTCAGGGCAGCAGACATGGTAGGGGCAAGGCAGACAGCAGGAAGGGTCCTGAGACAGCTTTGTCATCTGGGTAGCAAAGAGAAAGCGGTCACCATGCTATAATCACCAGCAGTCAGGCCTGGCCACATGCTGACCCCACCCCACCCCAGGTCACTTGTCATCTATTATCCTAAGCTCCCTTCACTGAAAAATAGATAGATAGATAGATAGATAGATAGATAGATAGATAGATAGATAGATAGATAGATAGATAGATAGACAGACAGATAGACAGATAGATAGATGATAGATAAAGACAGGAAAGGACAGTGCCTTGGAGAAAATCTGCATCTGGCTGGCAGTCACTAACCCTGCCCCCATCTGTTTCCACCACCTCTGTTCTACATTTTTTTTCCCCAACACTTTTTGGGTTTTGAAAAACATAGTTTACAAAGATCAACCGTCTGCTAAATAAAAATAGAGAGGAAAATAAAGTTTTGGAGTGTGGTCGTGAAACTGGAAGCACTGGAGGATCCTCACAGCAGCCGGATTCCCATGGCTCCTCAGTTTTCTGTTAGTCTCTGCATCATCTATGTAATTGTCTGTCTTCTCCATCATCTCTCTGGGTTCCTGACCATGGTCTGTCATGCTTTCTATTTCCACAGGGGATTCTGAATTACACTCAGCAGGCAGAATCCCCAGTGCTTGAGTACTTACAATGTAAAGCCTTAATAGTGGCCATCAGAGTTGGGACCTATTCCACACTCCACCCACAGAGATGAACACTGTGCCTTCTAGTGGAGGCATTGGGCTCAAACTTACAGGTAGGGAGTGATGTTTACTTAACAGGCAGAGCTATGCACAAATGGGAGTTCCAAAATTATGGTGTGGAGGATAAATAGTTAGTGATTAGGTCTCATGAACTTATATTAGAACATGGGAATGATCACAGAAGCCCATGGGCAAGACCGATATTTAAATATACACACTTGGAGACAGCCTTCATTTCCCCAGCTACTATGTAAGCAAGTGCGCAAACACTTAGCACAGTTGCTCCATACATTAGCCACTGTCATTCCTGGTAAATCCAGAGCATCCTTTCTGTATGCTGATAACGAATAAAATATTTTTAATGTGAAGGGTCATATCAACAGAGCCTCTTCATTGTTTATTCAATCCCAAGTGATCAGGCCTGAGATCATACACATACAGGCAACTTTCAATGGATTCAGGAAGTTGTATTTGTGTGTGTGTGTGTGACAATAATAATCAGAGAAAAAAGATTATCAATTTTAGAGCGAGTAAGAGTGAATGGGTGATATGTTTTTCAAAACCCAAAACGTGTTGAAAAAAAAATGTAGAACAGAAATGATTGGAACAGTAAGAACATGGGAGGGGTTAACAGAGGAAAGAGAATGAAGGAAATGATATAATCTTTAATTAAAAATTAAAAATTGAGGGGTAGGAAACAGTGCCCACTTTTCTCCATGTGGGCTACCTAAATTACAATCCTCACCTTGGTGTTCCTGTCTCGTTTCATCCTGAAAGCTCTCAGTTGCCTTTTGAGGTGATACTCTGGGTTTGTGGATAACCTACTAATCACCTCCCTGAGACAGGGTCAGAATCATAGGCAGATGTGACAGACTGTTGGGTAGTTAGGGTCTGGGCCGTAGCTACTGCAGGGGATTAACATCGAAAACGGCTAGGGGCAGCTCAGCTGTGACATTGGGTTGAATCGTGAGGAAGGCTGTGCACTAGAAGTCTTAGCAGAGATTGCCTGTACATCCCTGTTCCCTTCAGAGCAGGAGACAGTAGTGCCTGTGGCACTGATGGATGAAGTGGAAGAAAGATGCTGAGGACATGTAGAAGGGGATGCTCGGAAGTCCAGTCCTTACGGTGGAGGGAGCCAGAGACAGATACTCTGAATATGGGCAAGGAGGATGCTCTAACATTGCTGGAAATGGTACCTCAAGACCACATGAAAGGTGAGACCAGAGGGATATAGGGGTCTACAGGTAGTGGCATTGGCAGGATGGCATAAGGGGACTGAGTCACCAGCAAAACTGTGGGATGGTGTCTCATCGTGCATGACAGTTTTGGGGTCTGCCTTGAGGGCAGCCATTCTGCTCTAGACACTTCTGTTTTCACACACTGCACCTCCTGGGACCTCACCAGTGAGTCTCGTGGCAGGATCCTAGCAAGGCAGCTCTACAGAAGTTATAACCGAGAGAGGTTTGAGCAGTCCACCCTAACCCACCCCTTACTGAGGGAAACTAGGAATGGGAGCCAGAACTAACTAGATGGAATTTTTAAAGGACGGCTGTAAATCTCTGAGCTGCAGTTTAACAGGACCAAGAAGTTCTGAGCTTATTTGGAATGAGGCAACCTTGACAAGCTGCACTATGCAGCTTGGGAGCTGACACCCGTCAGCCAGGTCAGTGAGGGAAACCATCAGAGACCATCCTCCCCCACACCTGGCTCATTCCCTAGTGACTCATTCTTAAAGGAAATGTCTTTAATGGCTCCCGGGACACACCATGGGAACTAGCCATCATCTATATCTGCAAAGATGTTGGCTCTCACTTGCCCCAAGGGTTCAGAAAAAAAAAAAAAACCCAGTCCCACAAGGCCATCTGACCCACAGAGGCTAGAAGAGGTCACCCTGACATGCCTGACTTGGAGGAACACCCTCTGGACATACCACACCCTCTGTACTCAAGCGCTAAGATTTTCTTCAGCTAGCCACATCTTTTTCATTTCAATGTCTTTAAACCCTACGGCAGATAGAATTGGATTCAGCATACAATAAACTCTCAAAGGCTGTGTTCCTAAAGCCAGGTGGGGCAGAGCACACCTGCTATCCTAGAACTATGGATTGGTTCAGAGGTGGAGCCGAAATTCATGGTTATCTTCAGCCATAGAACCTACACAGTGAGTTTGAGGCTAACCTGGGCTACAAGAGACCCTGCCTGAAGGGTGGGTTGGGAGACTGTGCTTCCCACTCACTGTAGAATAAGTCGGAAAAAATCATACCTACCTTGCCATCTTCCCTAGATTCTCAGGAGATGACACACTGAAGCCGGCTTCATAAACACACAATTCTCAGAAAGTCTATGTGGACCCTAACCATGTCCGTGTAACACCTCCGTGAATGGAACAATGAATCAAATAGGATGGACTTTCTTGAGTGTGTATGTGGGGTGTGTGTGGGTGTGTGTGTATAGATCAAAGATCAATTCTGGTGGTTGTGGCTCACGACTAAGAAGACACTTGCCTTGATCTTTCATTTTTTTCTTTTAACTTGTTATTTGAGAATTTCACAAATACCTATGATGTATTTTGATCACAAGACCTGCACAAGATCATGATAGCCAAAATCCCAGGATGGAGGGGGAGTGGCTCAGGCAGCCTCACCTCTGTTGGAAGGACTATTGGCGAAAGGGAGAGTCAGTTTTCTTCTGTCATGCGCCCCCTAACAGGCTGTCCATGTTCCAGTGGATGGCCTCACAGCCATGCACATACTGGAGACACTAAACAAACTCTGCGGGTTTTTAAAAGACCCCCTTGGTTCGTATGAGACTCGTCTCTCACTGGGACCCAGGGCTCAGTAGCCAGAAAGTCCCCAGGATCCTTCTGTCTCTGCCTTCCTACAGCTGGGAAGATTATGAGCATGCTTTTGACGTATGCCCTGAGGCTCAGATGCACAGTAAGCTGACACAGTAAGCACTTTATGGACTAAGCCATCCCTCCAACCCCGCATCTCTAATTGTGTCTGTATTAGATAATTTGCTATGGTGCTTGTTCACATCCAGTCTTTGTAGACACTGGCAAAGGAGCCTATGTCAGCCCCTTGTCTGAGAAGAGTAACAAACACCTAGGAGCTGAGGACTGGAGTGGATGGATGGAGCAGGCCCATTGCTTCATTTGTGTGCTTTCCAAGCAGTTTCAATCCAGATACTAGTGATGTGAAGACAGGAGTTCCTCCATCTTGCTTTCATTTGAGTCCTCCGTGCCCCACTCAGCATCTTATAGTAATGGTGCATGGGAAAGATGCTTGCTATGTGAGAAAGTCCCCACTCTTTATTGCTTTAAAAAGTTTTCTCCCCAAAGAGAGAAGACTTAGAAAAATGTGTGTTATCCCAAAAGTATCACTGACTGAAAAAAGAAAACAAACATTGGACTTTTGCTGTCACCACAGAAGAATAATGTTTCAAGTGGACAAAAATTAGAATATTCAGACAATGACCACCGTTGCCTCTACTTAAAAATCCAAACAGAAAGTGAATTAGAGACAGTCTGGAAGCCAGAGATCCCAACATACTGCATTTGGTAGCCCGAGTTGGATTCGGGTGTTCAAAGATCTCTGCTTTAGCCCCTAAGTTAGTTAAACTTCCTCCCCCTAATAAGGGTTCCCTGTACCCCACAGCATCATTTCACTTCCCAGAGGAACTGACTCACTGAGACCTTGAACAACGATGGACCAATAAGGCTTTGGCATACTCCTGAGAGAGCAAATGGCCAAGAGTTGGAAGCCCATGACCGCAGCCCAAGACAGAAACACAACCACTTCTGGATGGTAGGATTTCTCAAAGGCAGGCTGGTTTGGGGGCAATCCCAAGAGTCGCATTCCAGAGTTCTGACTTCAATTTGAAAGTCACTCATGTGAGACAAAGGAGCCCACCCAAGGTGAAGCAGATTATAGGATTTAAGACTCCAGCCACAGCTTAAACACCACAGGACTTGCTGGTTCTGCAGTCTTGGGGGTGGGGAGGTGGGGAGGACTGACCTTCCCAAAGGCAAATGTCATTGTGATTTCCTCGATTAAAATATGGAAGTGGAGGAAAGTGACCTTCAGAGGAGCTCATTCTGCTCTGACATAAAACAGGAAGCCCTTAAGGATGTACCCTGGACCCTGTTTTTAGCCCCGACCCTTGCCCTTCCTCCTCCAGCACCCCACTTTCTCATCATTCTTGCTGATCTACAGCTTTACATATAGAACCGCATGCACCCCCTGCCTAAAACACGCCTCATTCAAATAAATCCCCGTTCCCTTAAGTTCCAGCCTGAAAGACACATGCTGCCTATAAATTCCCTTGGCAACGTCTTCTCTCCCTTTCACACCACAAGCCTTCTAATCTTCTCCCCAAAGTCCCTGCAGACTCTGGAAGCCTGCTGTCTCTGTGCCAACCCTCTGCTGTGGAGTTGCATCTGTCAATGACTACAGATACTAGCTGAGGGTTGAATTTCTCAAATGTCTGTTTCTCACTCCACCTCCATCTGAGCTCCAGCCTCACCCAATGTCCGCATCGCCAGCTCCACATGGCACCTCAGACTCAGTCTGTTTAACCCCGAGTCCGTCCCCTGTCTTCACGCCCAAGAGAAGCCCTGCTTCCACTCTGCAGCACCACCTTAGTGAAGGCAGCAGTCACGAAGCCTCTTGTTCTGGATGAAACTCTGAGAATGTCTCCAGCTGCCTAATCCCACACGCCATCACCCTCGTTAAGAGCTCTACCACACCCACTGTTGCCTCTGCGACGCTACCTCGCTTCTGTCTTGCTCTCTGACCTCGAAGAGATGAAGAAGAAGCATCTTTGTCCTTTTATCAATTCGTTCTATCCATTGCATCTACCATCTTCGGAAATGAGTATTCTCCCATGTCACCCTCTTTAGCGGGTCTCAACCCCACGAGATAGAAACCAAAATCCTTAATAGGTTTGTAAAATCCTATCCCTGGTATTGCCTCTCTCAAAAAGCTTGAAGCAACCTCATCTACAATGTATTTATAAGCATTTGACAAATGGGGAACATTTTTCAAAATAAGAAGACAGCCCTCACCTCACTTAAAAAGAGCATAGGGTTAATATTGGATGGTCCTGTGTCTAGGAAATGGTCTGCAGAGCGATGGGAAAAGATACCCGGCATCCTCCGCTGGTCTGTGCATTTGTGCTGAGGATATATGCACATGCAAGTATATGTATCACACACACACACACACACACACACACACACACTTTGTTTGGGATTTTCATCTGAGAAATGATAACTTTGAAGGCTCAGAGCTGGACCTCAGACCATGCATCGGCCTTTTCGTGGTTACCTGGCCTTGAAGATGTCACTTTTCTTTTGAGTGTACTCCCTCTTTCTCAGGGGGTTAGAATGAGGGTGGAACAGGATAACTCACAGCAGACACTCAGCACAGCAGTGCCCAACACACCCAAGCCACACTTGATTTTCGCTGTCATTAGCCCAATTATCATTTGGGTTCATCACATCATCACAATTAACATATTACTATTCTTGTGGTTTATACAGCCGTGCTTATCTGAGGACCGCCTCTCCTCGTGTGCGTTGTTCTATGGAAGTCTTCAAAGTGCAAGAAACATCAGTCTCTCCTGGCTTTTCGTGGTTCGTGAGTCATGCATGCCCCTGTAAGATCTAGCAGGTTAGTACCAGCTTCTCAGGTGGTTCTCAGGGACTCAGCAGTTAGTGAGGTGACATATTTGTAACACTGTACATACAGGCAGAACCCTGCAGCTCTCTGATGTAGTCAAGTAACTGTCCACTCACAGGTACCATCATCCTGCTGACCAATGATGGATGTGTGATACTTCACTTGTAATGGTAACATAGTCTGGATCAAATTTAGCAGACTTCCTGACAAATGGTCAGACATGGCCTGGATGTCATATGAGACTTTGCATGACATGTAATCATGATTTTTATAAGACAAGCTGTGGACAAAAATTAATCTCTGGGCAGCCACTTGCCAAAGCCAATGCCAGGTTTCCTTTCTCTTGGCTTATCGCTGAGGACAGACTCTAGAATGAGTTCAGCTTTGTAAGAATTACATTAAAACATAATCTTTTTTTCAGGTTTTAGGACCTTGGACTTCTGTGGAGATTTGATTGAAATAAGAGATATTTTTCTACAATGCTTTGAATAGTTTACTCTGGTGTTTTGAAGTGTATTGTGTGTATGTATTGCATAGGCACTTGTGTATGCACACACATACATGCCACTCATAAACATGCCACAAACACACACACACATACAGGCACAGTACTAACAAATACAACCTCTCAGACATGTTCACACACACTTACACACACTTACACACACACTTATCCACACGGACACACACTTATACCTATTCACATGCTCACACACCTACATTCATGCTCACATACACACAGAAGCGCACTCTGTTCACTCACCCACACACACATTCTCACTCACTCACACACACACTTACACACACACTTATAATCCAAACACCAAGCAGTCCAGTCAATGAACCCGTTTCCATAGGAACCCGTGAAAACAATGTGCATGTCCCACAAAAGCACCAGTTCTAGCGGAGAGCTTCCTCATCAGGAGAGCTTGGTCTCCCATCAGCCTTTCCTCCCTGCTGTCCCTCCCCCTCCTTGCTCTCTGCATGGCTCCCCAGAGCTCACAGGCTCCTGGAGATCCCTGGCTGCTTTTCGCCCTGCTCCCACTCGCTCTTCACCCGAGGGCCTCTGGGATGAAGGTCAGACATCTGCTTTCCATCTTCCCCCACTGTTTAACTGAAGCCGGGCGGCCCAGATTTCCCACTCATAAATCATTGCTCATCTGGACCGTGCTCGGCCACGCAGCGCTGTTTACTCAGCGAATCTCCTTTTATAGAAGAATGGACTCCTCCCTCCTCCTCTTTCCACCCAGGTCTGCCATCTTCTAGGCTGATCATTTTCTCCGCCACTTTAGAACAATGAAGAAGAAGAGAATTCATTTTGGTCCGGCCTTTAGTTTGACTGTTCTGAAGTTAGAGTTCTATCACACTATAATAAAAGACAAGGGACTCAGGAAATGTTGCATGGTAGCAGGAGCTAGGATACTTGGTGTTTTAAATACATTTTTCAGTAGTGGGGGGGCAAATAGTAAGAGCGGCTATGTGCTAGCTAATGCTTGGGGTGTCTGCTTCCTTTGTTCTCATGATAACCCTAAAATCTAGGTGCTGTTAGCTTTAATTTACAGACAGGGAAATTGAGGCACGAAAGGTGAAGGAACTTAGCAAGACAGCTAGGCTAGGATTCTCCTGTAGCAAGAATCTTGCCTAATATTAGAGTCGGTATTTTTTTGTTGTTGTTGTTTTTGTTTTGTTTTGTTTTTCGAGACAGGGTTTCTCTGTGTAGCTCTGGCTGTCCTGGCACTCACTCTGTAGACCAGGCTGGCCTTGAACTCAGAAATCAGCCTGCCTCTGCCTCCCAAGTGCTGGGATTAAAGGCGTGTGCCACCACTGCCTGGCAGAGTCTGCGTTTTTTTCAGCCCCAATTCAAGTGCCTCTTTGTATCTTCAACTGTAATGTCATCTTATTTCCCAGATAGTAAAGCAGAGCTGTAAGGGAAACTGTGGTGGCCATGTCCCAGTTCCTCCAAACTCCTTATTCCAGGGTGGATCTTTGCTGCTGTACGATTTACAGCCGATGGCCACGGTGCTATCTACTTCCTCTGTTGTGGAGTTAAAACTCAGAAAAGCCTCTGAGGATAATGGGACAATCAGCTCAAACCCAAGCCCAGCTTCTCCACCACTAGGTCTCGCCACCTGCTCCAGACAACATCAGCTGGGTGTGGTATGACCCAATACAGCTTTGAGATCATCTGCCAGGAGGAGGCCTCTCAGGGCTTTGTCTCCAAGACCGCCTCCACCTCCAGCTGCTGGCCGTAAGCCCCTGTTTGTGACCTGAGCTCTGGCCCACCAGACACCAACCAGCTCCTCTCCCTCAGACTCAATAAAACACTAAATGGCTCCAGGGATTCCATTTACTAATTCAGCACAGAGTGAAGGGAAGGAGAAGGGCGATGAGAAATTCTCATCACAACACTTGGTTCCATTTTCCACATTTTCTTATCAGCCTCACCTCGTGGGAGAAATAATATGACTGTCACATACGCTGGCCTATCGCTCAGATGTTTTTGCTGTAGTCGTAATGTCGGTGGCCTGAGAGGAACCCAGCTGAAAATGTAGATAAGGAAGGCCAAAGGCATGGGGTCTTGTTCTAGTTCTCAAAGCGTATTATTGGTAGTTAACTAATAGGAGAACATCCAGTGGGAGTTTTTCATATTTATGCAGAACTAAATTTTGTGGGTTGGGAGTTGAGAAGAAAAGATGGGCTAACAAACCTGACTCTGGTAATAAAGTTCTTAACAGTTACCAGCTGTTACAGAAACATCCACTGGGGGGGGGGGGGGGGGCTAGAGCGACGGCTGGTGGTCTACGTTTGCTGCTAAGTCAGAGCTCGTGCAAATGCAGGTGGGTGTGGCAGCCTGACTGTGAGTCTCATCTCAGAAAATGGAGACAGGGACTGGCCAGAGGAAGCTGACTCGTGGGAAGAGCCCTATCAGCAAGCTCCGGGGTTGGCTGAGAGAGGCTGTCCTAATGAATGAGGTGGAAGAGAGACCAAGGATGATTCCCAACATCAACCTTAGACTTCTAAGTGCACACATACCCATATATATGTGTATGTGTACCTACATACACACTTGTGTCCACATGCATGTGACCTGTGTTCCTATACATGTATGCACACCATACCTGCACACATAAAAATGGGAGAAAAAAGACCCTTGGGCACATGCCCAACCATTAGTCTCACCACATCACTTTCCAAAACTATGGGGAAGGAGGGGATGGAAATCTGCAGGAACCAGAAACTCCAATAGCCCAAGATACAAACGTGGAGTCTTCAGTTTTACACTGCAATGAAAATGTAAGCTTTGTTCTCAACCCCCTCTGCAGCATAGCAGGTCTCTGTTCTGACTATAGATCCAGCATGTTTGGTAGCAAGAATAACCAAAATCTATAAGGATGGGATGTATGTGGCACTTTGCAAGTCACCCTAAGGCAAGTCAGGTAAAGACAAACATATGCTCTATGTACGTATCTGCAAAAAGCCAGAAAATGGTGTGGTTTTGAGATGCTGTGATAAATATTTGTTTTGGTTCCCAGCTATACGACTTGGCACATAGCTTCCTCTTCAAAGCAAGTCATAAATGGAAATTTCTCTTCTGTCTCAGAAGTGGCTACAGTTAAATCATCTGACTTACTATTATCTAATGGTAGAAGTTACTTAGAGAAAAGAAAATGTTAAGCCTACCTCCTGCCCTCACCCCATCCTTAGAGCTGACATCTAAGGAGCACCTCCACAAAAAGACTTCAGGGTGGGATGAGTGGTCTGTGTTTATATGTGCACATGTATGCATGCATGTATGTATGCATGTATGTATGTGTTTGTATGTATATATGTATGGATGTGTATATATGTGTACATATGTATGTATGTGTATATGTATGTGTATATATATATGTGTATGTGTATGTATGTATGTGTATGTCTATATGTGTGTATGTATGTATATGTATGTATGCATGCATGCATGTATGTATTTGTATGTATATATGTATGGATGTGTATATATGTGTACATATGTATGTATGTGTATATATGTGTATATATTTGTGTATGTATGTGTATATATATGTGTATATGTGTGTATATGTATGTATGTGTGTGTCTATATGTATGCATGTATATGTATATGTGTGTATGCGTGTGTGTACATGTGTATGTATGTATGTATGTATGTATGTAATTATATGTGTATGTATGTTGTTTTTGCTATTATCTCCACACACAGCTGACACAATTAGGCTGGAAGATATTTAATCAAAACTAGGTGGCAGGGCCAATAAGTTTATTTCCTTTCTTTGAGGAGTTGTGAGCCAAACATATACTTATTTTGGTTAGGGCACCAACCACAAACCAAAGAATCAGTTGCCCCAAGGACTTACTTGGAGGCCAATGGGTCCAACTGGGCTTACCTACAGCAGCCCAAGTGATGGGCTACCAGAACATAGGCAACTTACAAGAGACAACAGCACGGAGGAGAAAGAAAGGCCTGCCCCTCTCTGCCCAGTAATCACTTACTGCCTCTGTATGTCAGGGAGGAGCAGGGCTTCATGTGCCCTTTCACCAAGTACCCCCTGAGTGAGCTCCCGGTCCTGTCAGAGTCCTGTGTGGTGGTATCAGAGCTACTCCAATTTCAAGACAGAAATGGTCACTTCATGCCTGGAGGACAGGGAAGGTATGGCTTCCTGTAATGGCTAAATGATGTTGGGGAAAATTCACTCAGGCAACTCTCTTTCCTGATAACAACTGTCTTTGTTGAGCATGTACCTTGTACCAGGTAGGGAACTGGTATTTTATTTTCAATATTTCTAGAAAGCAGACAACAGTATTTCTGTTGTACAGGCAACATAACCTGACTCAGAGAGGTCGAACTATCCCAAATACATTAGGTGTTTTAACTGTTGGCTTAACAAACAAACTTAGCGGCATAAAAACACACAATGTATCATTCTTCAGGTTTGTGAGGCAGGGCTCTAAAATGAGTCCCAGTGGATGAAGATTAAAGTGCTGCTGGGAACCTTCTAGAAGACAATGTGCCCCTCTATCTTCTTGTGGGAGCTGCCACATTCCTGGCTCGTGGCCCCAGCCCCAGTTCAAAGCCAGAAGTGCAGCAACCAGCTCAGACTGCTCCAGTACCATATCTGGCTCTCCCACTCTGGTCTCTGTCCTCCATTTTCCAAATTTAAAAAAAGTACTTACGTGTACAGATGTATGTGACCATGCACATATCTGTGAAGGTTCAAATCAGCTTCAGATATCTTCCTTAACTGTTCGTCTTGAAGCCGAGTCTCTCACTGAAACTACAGCTGACGTACCGGCAAAAATGGCTGGCCAGTGAACCTCTAGGAGTCTGCCACCTCCATTTCTAAATGTATGTGCCAACACAACCAGCTTTTCTGCTTGGATTCTGGAAGCTGAACGCGTGGCATGCTTGCACAACAAGCATTTGGCCAGCTAAGCGGTCTCCACACCCCGATTCTTCCACCTTGAAGGACCTTTGTTATTACATCATGTCCACCAGATAATTCAAGATAAATTCAACTCCTTTTTCAACCTCAAGTCCCTATGCTATGTAATGTGACATGTTTACTTACATACAGGTTCCATGGTCTGAGATAGGGGCATCTTTGCAGGGCCATTCTTCTATCTACAGCACCAAGATCACAAGGCTATCAGGTGGCAGAGTGTAATCAAACACAAGTCTAACTTTGGGAGCCACCAACCACTCCATTCTTCTGGCTCTGTCTGGTCACCCAGCATGCTGCTCTTTTGCCCCTTGACTTCTGGGACATTTCCAGCACCCCTGCAGCCCAGGCCTCTATGTTCTTCAAAGCTCAATATGGCTTTCATCTCTACCTTGGAGCGTTTCCTGGGCAAACTTGGCTGCTGAGCATGGGAGCCGTATGATGAAAACTCCATCTGGAGTCTCCTCTGCCTCATGGTGACAGTCTGGACTAGAATCCACTTGGCATAAAGCACACAGCCAAACTCTGGGCAGCCCAGCCCATTTCCTATGGCATCCCACGTGCTTTCATCCCTTCTGCCTAAGGAGAACAAGGAAGGCCTTTCTCCCACAGGAAAGCTTTGAGCATAGAGGACGGAGCCACAGGCTCCTTCCTGCATCTTTGTCATGCGGAACCATAAGCTTAGAACATGTTCTGGCAGATTTCGTACACCTGGGAACAGTGTCCTCCATATACGATTGATTCTGTAAAGCCATACGGAGTGGCAGTCACATAGACATGTTCTAATCAGCCTTCCTCCTGGATTCCTCACTGTTCCCTGCATGAGCTCAAACTAGCTTTCTGCCTGGTTCATTGTAGACTAGGTTCAGTCTGCGTGTGTTCTGATTAAACTGCATCAACGTTGCAGTACGTTAGTGCCATCCTTCATCCTATACTGGGAGGTAGATCAGTTGTCTTTTTTTTTTTTACTTGGGTTTCTATTGCTCTGATGAAACACCATTACCAAAAGCAACTTGAGGAGACTGGTAGTTGACTTATATTTCCATATTGCTGTTCATCATTGAAGGAAGTTAGGGCAGGAATTCAAACACGGTAGGAATAGGGAGGCAGGGACTGATATAGAGGCTATGGAGGGATACTGCATACAGGCTGTCTTTTTATGGCTTGCTCAGCCTGCTTTCTTCCTTTTTTTTTTTAAAGATTTATTTATTTTATGTATGAGTGCTCTATCTGTATGCCAGAAGAAAGCATCAGATCCCATTACAGATGGTTGTGAGCCACCATGTGGCTGCTGGGAATTGAACTCAGGACCTCTGGAAGAGCAACCAGTACTCTTAACCACTGAGCCATCTCTCCAGCCTTCAGTCTGCTTTCTTATAGCACTCAAGACCACAGGTGGCACAACCCCCAATGAGCTGGGCCTCCCACACCAATCACTAAGAACATGCCTAGATCTAAAGCCCAATCATATGGATTCATTTTCCCTTAACCTCTGAGTCATCTCTCCAGCCTGTGGATCCGTTTTCTCAATTGAGGTTCCCTCCTCTCAGATGACTCTAGCTTGCACCAAATTGACATAAAACTAGCCAGCCCACAAGGTCTCATCATGTAGCTCAGGCTAACCTGAAACTCCCTATGTAGACCAGGCTGGCCTCAAACTCATAGATATCTACGTGCCTCGAGCTGAGAGCAGAGGTAGGTGCTACCCCATGCGGTCTCCTTCTGTCCAGATCTTTTCTCCTTCCTCTCAGCTTCATGACATCCTTCAGTGGTAAAATTCTCACTGCCTTGTTTCTGTCCACAGCACTGAATCTGGAGCAGAGCTCGGCAGCCCACAGCCAGAACTCTGGCTTAGTGAGTCAGGGATTCGTCCCATTACCACTAACCAGTAAGTAATACTTCTCACTGGATGGCCTCCACACATAGCTCCCCACTCGGCTGCATCACATCGTCAGGAACTGTCAGATGCCCTAATGGAGAACAGATGCTGTCAAAAGCAACTTGCCAAAGGAGGAAATGAATTCTGTGGGCAGTGGCCATTGGGGGTGGCCTGCGGAGGGGGGGCAGTGTTCTCCCTAGATCTTCCAGGAAGCACAATGGAGATAGAGATGACTTCAAACAAGCTCCAAATTCAAAATGACACTTAGCTCCTTTGATGCCTCAGAGAATCAGAAGAGCAGAGTTCCATGACCAGGTCTGATTTGTATGTCTTCAAGCATACAGGGGAGCACCCTTGGTTTCCTATAAGTAACATGAGCTCCATATCTGTCCTGTATGTCTCTGACTTAGGGTGGGTATCAGTGGAGCTGAACTAAAGAACCTGCGTGGTGGAAACTTCCCTCCATTATTGTGTGTGAGGCGACCACAACACTATCCCAGCATACCTGCCATGACCCAGGCTCCCCTGTCTCAGACACGCCACACACCTTCTGCAAAGGTAGGACAGTTCTAATCAAGATAATTTTCCTTAGGTCCTAGGGGAGGTTGATGGAGGAGGTGTGGGTGGAAAAGATTTAAATACATTGTATACATGCATGAAAATTTCAATCAATAAAATATTTTTAAATGGATCACTTGTGGTCAGTTCTGAAGTTGCTGATAATCCAAATGGTTGCAAATAGTGTATGGGTAATCTTGGAAGAGCCCCCCCCCCCCACACACACACATCCTGCTTTATCTTTAAAGTACAAGTTCTGTACTTCACAGTTCAAATTATTTTTAGGAAATGCTTAAGTTATGGCTCTAGCATTTGGCAGGGGTGATGGGTGGGGTGGGGGGAGGTATTGCAAAGGAAAAAGTTATCCAATGATGTTGACAGGGCATTTCTGGTCAGTTCCTGCACACACATCCAGGCCTGTACTCAAAGCTGTGGGATGCGCCCTGGGTCTCTGAACATCTGATGGGGGACTCTCACAGTGGACAGTCACATCTGCTAGACAGTGTTGCTCAATAACCAAAGAGAGAAACAGCCCGTGATGTGGCTGTGTTTTCTCTGCCTTCCTCTGACCACACAGAGCAGCTGTTGGATGTGTTTGAAATCTGGTGATGTGGAAATTTCTCTCTGTATCTCTCTCTCTCTCTCTCTCTCTCTCTCTCTCTCTCTCTCTCTCTCTCTCTCTCTCTCTCTCTCTCTCTCTCTCTCTCTCTGTGTGTGTCTCCATCGGTCCCTCCCCCACTTCCCATTTCACCCATCCCCTCTCTACATGAATAGCTATGATAAAGGTAGCCAGAGTCTCTCGGAACTTGATTTCTCCATCTGTGCAGTGGGCTCACTGTGCCCCCCCGCCTCTTTAACGAAGCATTCATCATCACTGCATCGTCTTCCTCTTGTGCCCTCTTCATGGGCCTGCTGGGAAGTAAAAGGAAATAATGTATGTGAAATTGCCAGCCCAGTGCCAAGGCTAGACAGCAGGGTTTCTATGACAAACCCAGCAACAAATACTTTCCTGGAGATGAATCATGGCTAATTCATACAAGTTTCCGCAGTGGCGGGAGTGGATGCTTTTGATCTCACGCTTAGCCTTCATTACAGCGTCAGAGCAGTCTCCAGATCATGAAGTCCACGGCAGATGGACCACAGTTAAAACTTTGGCTGATATGCAATTGCTGAGGAATAATAAATGGAATTTGTCCAGACTTTCAGAAATAACGTTTTCAAAATTAAAACATGCCATTTAAAAGTAGAAGCCAGGAGAATGGCTCAGCAAGTTGGACTTAATGACTTGAGTTTAATCTCCAGGTCCCACATGGTAGAAGAAAAGAATTGTCCTGTGGCATGTACACCCTATCAAACACATCTGTGCTTGGGTACACATACACACATACACACACACACACACACACACACAGAGAGAGAGAGAGAGAGAGAGAGAGAGAGAGAGAGAGACAGAGAGAGAGAGAGACAGAGAGAAAGAAAGAGAGAGAGAGAGAGAGACAGAGAGACAGAGAGACAGAGACAGAGATAGAAAGAGGGAGGATATGGTGAAACAATTTATTCTTTTTAAAAATTATATATGAGTATTTGCCTGCATATGTGTATGCACACCACATATATGCAGTATCCAAAGAGGCCAGAAGAGCATATTGGATCCCCTGAAACTGGAGTTACAGTTATGTGTTGCTATATGGACTTAGGGAACCAATTCCAGGTCCTCTGCAAGAACAGCAGGTGCTTTTAACCCCTGAGCCATCTCTCCGCTCCAAGAGATACCACTTACTCTTTTTCTACTTAATTTTAAAATTATTAATGTTTTATCCATATGTGTCTGTGCCTACATGTATGTCTGGGCACCACTTCCATGCCTGGCATCCTTGGAGGCCAGAAGAGGGCATTGGATCTTCTGGAACTGGAGTTACGATCAACTGTGAGTCACCATGTAGATGCTGGGAGTCAATCTTGAGTCCCCTGCAAGGGCAGCTAGTGCTCTTAACCACTGAGCCATCTCTCTAGTCCTGAGCTACTCAGCCTTAAACTAAAGGCATTAAGTAAAGGATGTACATGATAGTTTCCAGCCCCACTGCTAATATTTCCAGTACCTTCCGTACTAAAGGTAAGTGTTCTGAAGTGTGGTGGTGGATATACTTGACTAAGAGCAAACGAGGGAAGGGTGGAAGGATGAACTGAGAATGTGATAAGAAGTTAAGGAAGGACCTGACACCAGGGTTACTAACAGACCTAACCCTGTCTGTTAGTGTTGTGTGCCTGAACGGGAAGCATTGATAGGAAAACTCACCAGAAAGGTCAACTGGATATTAATATATGTTATAAGCATTCCTGAAAGGTTTCCCTTAAGTGATAAGACCTGTCAGATGAGAACAGTTTAGTGCCTTGATTGACAGCTGACAGGCCCCTCCCAGGCCATAGTAGCAGCTCTAAGGATCAAAACCACAGGATTGACTGGAGGTGTGTAGGAATAGAACCAGATCCAGTGTGGCTGCTGTTGTCTCCACAGCTCTGAGCCGGTGCTCCTGATGTTTCACTGGGGGGAGGGTAACAAGAGGGACCCCAGGGACCACTGTTTTCCCTGGAGCCACAGTGAGCAGTCAATCAAGCAGCCACCATGGTGACAAGTTGTGGTGGCCGGCCAGCTGACCCGCTGGGTCTTCGAACGGTATATACTTTACAATGACTATGATGGTGCTCAAAGGACGCCACATCCCCACAGCCAGCTTGAGAAGGGTGGCCTGGCCTGCAGTTTTACTTCTAGAACTTTCTCTGTGCTTCTTGGCTTATGAAGAACTCTTCGGCATTTGCTTTGTATCTCAGAACAGTTTTTTGTCTATAACTGGTGGCATACTTAGAATGCCCCACCTGTGTTGGGTAAGGGATTCCACGTTCTTCTCCTTGCTTAGCCCACTGGACCTTCAAGCAACTTGTAAATCCTTGTGAGCAGTTTATAATGCTCCCTAGACCCCGTCACATGCGCCATCCCATGTCAGTCAGTGAACCATCCTCAAGCCAAAAACACAACGTTTTATACCTTTATATACAGCAGACCACCCACAGAAGCTTGCCCTTGGAGATGAATTTTAACTCAGTGCTTCTAAAACCAGAGTTTGTCACCCAGTGTCCTGAGGTCCATATCTTCCCAGAAGACATTTATTTGGCTGTAGTATATTAAAATCTTTAGACATGACGCCTCCAAAATGATAGAAGTATTCCACTCGACTCAAACAACACAAGTCCGTCCTGCCCCATCCTTCCTCTGTAGTTCCTCCTCTGTGAAACCTGTTTGGCTGTTAACACATTGAAGCCTGTGGCCCTGCCTAAGCATCCTTAGTGGTGCTCACAGGGACCCCAGAGGACTGAGTCAGGATGGCCATGGTAACCTGAGAGGCTGCCCTGGCTGCTAAGAGTTCTATTTAGCTAGTCCTTTTTTTTTTTTTTTTTTTTTTTTTTATTTCACGCACCTAGCATTGGTGTGATTTGACAGAAAGGTGATGCCTCCTGGCTCTGGAATATAATAAGAAAGTATGAGTCTCATGCTTAAGGAATTCCAGGAGGAAGGCTCTGTGGAATTCCACGCTGGTGCCATTTCTCTAATGCCATCGATCAGTCTAGGCTGGGGGGAGTTACAGCTTCTGCCCAACAAGGGCATTAGCAGCATCCCAGTGAGACATCCCTATATTCAGTCAATAAAACCCAGCTGCTGCTGGAGTCCACTTGCTATTTTTAGCCATCCTTACTGCCACGCTGGCAGAAGCTCCGCTCCCACTCAAAGGCAGGCAAAAGGCTCCACACGTTCTGGCTGGAATGCAGAAAGAGAAACACTCCCAGTGCTGGGGGACGGTGCCCGCTCTCTTAAAAGGCACGAGAAAGTCTGTGGACTGACTGTGAGTTAGGAATATGGGTCCCAGATGCAAACAGGCTCCCTCTCAAGATTTCCTTGAAACAACAAAGTCCCCAGCACCTCCCTATGATTACGCTTCTGAAGAAAGCTGGATTTTGCTTCAAAACGTCAAGAGGGACAATGATTAGAAACCATAGCTGTGATGCTGTCTGCCCAAAGATGGATACCTAGATAAATTTCCTCCGGGCATTTATTTTTCAAATCAAAGCGGTGCAGCCAGTTGGTCACAGTTTGTATAGAGTTAGTCCTTGGCACCAGATTTCCCCAGGGTAACCCCACAGAAAGAATGCATTTGGAATACATTCTGAAGGAAGGAGAGAGTAGAATAATAGAACTAGAACAGAATTACGATATGTCTTCATTGTCATCCTTTATTCTGAGAAATAATACAAAGGGTGTAGAAGTGCTCTCTCTAGAAATGGCCAATTTTTATTTATTTTTATCTTGAAGCTGGGTTTTACCCTAAGTAGTATATATCCCTTGAGATGGGAGATTCAGCAGACTATTAGGGGCAATTGACAGGCAGGCACCCTGTTGTCAAAGCCCTCTTTGGCTTCAAAGAAAAACAAAAGTAAATTTTTTCAGACAGAATATCATGTAGTCCTGGTTGTCGTGGAACTCACAGAGATACACATGCCTCTGCCTCCCAAGTGCTGGGACTAAAGTCATGTACCACTACACTTGACAAACTGTGTGTGCGTGTGTGTGAGTGTGTGTGCGTGCGTGTGTGTATGTGTGTGCGTGCATGCATGCATGCATGCGTGTGTGTACGTGTGTGCGTGCGTGTGTGTGTCTGAGGTCTTTAGAGTCAGATTAACATTTAACCACACTCCTGTCTTCCACTCCGTCCAGGGTTAGAGCTGGACTAGACAATAGGGAAGACCATTAGAAAGTGAGCAGAGAGAGGACGTGTCTGGAGGGTGAGCACAGGTCCTCTAGCATCCAATTCCAGGGGCTGGTCAAAGTCAGAGTCTAGCTGAGAAGGTTGGTTGACAGTCACATAAATACTTGATCCTCCTGGTCCCTGAGGAGGGAAGCAGAGAGGACTCCAAAAGTCCTCAAATCCCGTACCTCAGGTGCTCCCTTCAACAAAAACTGTAAAGTTTTATTTCTAATGCCTTGACTTCTTTGGAGACTATCAAGAGCATGAATTGGGTAGATTAAAGCTTGGTCCACTGGACATATTCACACAGTTTGTTAGAAGGCATGAATTGTTATGCCACAGGTGTGCACATGAGTGCTCACACCAGTGTGCTCACGTACACCCTCAGCCTAATCCTCTTCTCGGAGTCCTGCTGATTCCCAGAGCTGTCCTGGGATTCAGGCTTGCTTGGGCCAAGAAAACTACAAATCATGTTTATTTTAGATTTATTTATTTCATTTTAGGAGTATTGGTATGTGCCCGCATAATGTATGCACATGCGACATGTGACTTGTACCCACTGAGATCTAAGAGGGTGCTGAATTCACTGGCACTAGAGTTACAGATCAGTGTGAGCCACCATGTGCTGGGAGCTGAGCCCAGGTCCTCTGCAAGAGCAGCGGGTGCTCTTAACCTTGAGCCGTCTTTCTAGCCCAGCCTCCAGTCATTTTTTCCTAATGCCTGACTCAGGAACGTGCATGGAACCCATCCAGGTGTCAGAAGGCCACCTCCTGGCTTCAGATTTCCCATGTCTTTCCATCACATTGCATTTGAACCTGACAATCCCTTCCCATTATTGAAAAAAGAATGTGAAAACTGTTGTGTAGCTTTCAGCAACAAGGGGGATGCACAAACACTAGGTTCAGTTCTGACACTAGATGGGAAACAGGGACCTAGGCATCCAGAACCACAGCCAGAGTTCATGTCGCGGATAGGTTTTAGGCTCAGTTGCTACATCTGACATGAACGTGGCTCCTCACCAGTGAACACTGCTGATGCTCAGGGGTAGGGCATCAGGCACGCAGCAGGCTTTGGTTCGTCCTCAGAGTCTTTACACAGCATGGGAACCCTTTTCTTTCTTCTAAAGGATGGGCAATGTAGTCTCTCATTCTTAATTCTGTCCCCATTACCATTTATTTAGGTTCATGTCCAACATGACTGGTCAGCCGCATGTGTGACTCTCTCCTCAGTCCACCTTTGAGTTAGTTCCCTTGTGTCTCTGGTGTGGCAGATGTCTCTAGCTATACTGTCTACCTCAATGGTCTAGACCCCCTGCCTCTCCACCCAAACCCTTTCCTTAACAGTGCTGTGCAGGTTCTCCAACAAATGGAGGGAGTTAGCATCGTCCAGTTAACAACGAGAGATCTGAGAGTAAACAGGTAACACTGAGCTTCCTGCTCCTTGACCTACTGACCCCAGCTCCCCAGTGGCTCAGTGCGACCAAACCTCAGCTGCTCTCAGTGTGCCTGTGTTGACTTTCTCACAGCTTTCACACAGGCTTGCTGCTTGGTGCTCTGGTTTCTTTCATCCCCTAGAGTTCTCTGTAGAAAGACTAGACGAGTCTGCTTCAGGCAACCTGTTTTTCACAAGCCCTCTTAACTCACTGGACTGAACAGAGTGCCTATCAGACACATGTGCTCTAACCCTTATCCTCCAGAAGCCAAAATACTTTTTCTCAGGTATATAATAAGTGCCACCAGTTTGTTTTTGTTGTGCTATTTCTGTTCCCAAGATCTCTGGAACTTTTTTTTTTCAAATACTGGAACTCCATCATTCTCTTGAAAACACATGTAGCTAGTTCCCTCTACGGATGCCCAAATATCTTCCATCAGATGACCATGACGGCCACAGGAAGGTTTTTTTCAGACACCTCTGACTCAAGGCAAGAGCATAGTGTCTATTCTCCAGGCTGAATATGACTTAAAAGATGCCCTTGTTATGCAACTCCCCTGTTGCTGCTCATCGTATGAGACCTCCCTTTTGGTGTTTTGATCCAAAGCAACCGAGTCCCCACACATAGGTCACAGAATTAATATGTGAACTGAATCCATGTGGGGCCTCAGGAGCTCAGGGCAGGTCAAGATTCCAAACAAATAGCAAAGGTGCCCTAGGAGTGCAATAGACCTTAGAGTAAGCTACTGGCCCCTGGCAGCAAGAGAGAATGGGACCCCACAGGCAGCATGGAAACAGAGAAGGAGAAAAGCAAAGAGCCTTCCCTGCACAGGCCCCACCAGCTTTGTACCACAATCATCCTGCCTGCCCATCACCCCAGCACCATAGCCCACCAGCCCTGAACCATGGCTCCTCAGTATAGTCATACATGGGAGCTCATAGAGAAGTCAGCACAGTGGAGGGCAGCAAGCTGGGCTGCAAGAGGTCCCCAGTCCAGGTCACTTCTCCACAAGCCAGAAACACATTCCAGAACAGCCTGCTTCTCCAGGTCCTTCTGAAGGAAGCCAGAGCAACTTGGCAGGATAGAGAAGGTGTCAGTGGAAGGACAGGGAAGGGGAGTGATGCTCTGTCTGAGAGAGGAACGGAAGGCCCAAGCAAAACTGATAAGAGGGGGTGAGCTTGGCTCTGGTAGAAAATACAGGATGCTCTGACCTCAGCGGGACAGCCGAGGCCTCTGAGGAACAACAGCTGGGATCACTCGGGGACCAGTATTCACTGGAACTCTGGGAGAGCTGCTGGGCTGTAATGATTTGTGTGTGATATCATAGCTGGGTGAACTGGATCACTCTCACATTCCAAATTATCATCTGCACAGCTAAACTAAAAGCTTCCACTGAAGAACTTTACCCATTGCTATGTGTGAAGCATCTACAGCCAGGTCATACTTCAATGCTAATGACGAGGGCAACTTGTAGTCACTGAGGTCACATCAGCTGCTCGGAGAGCCCATGGCTTCCGTGCCTTAGCCCAGTAGACATCATTTTCTTGTAAAAAGAGAATCCAACACAGGAAGTGTTCTTTATTTCCAATCCAAGCCAGAAGCTGTCCCATAGAGACAGAGGGGACACTAGTGTCATGAACTTGTCAGGGAGCAAGAAAAGACACAATACGCATGCGGTCTAGTAAAGAACAGTCGCTGGGTGTGGAGAGTAACAAGAAGTCAGGGATCAAGAGGAGCCCTGCAGCTCCCCTCAAACTCTCCCCAGGCCTAACCAACACAAACAATCCCACAAATGTCTTGGGTCTATCTGTTGCTTGGGAACTTATGTAACTCTGCATCTGTTGGATCAGAATGAGCCCAGAAGCTACACACTGGTAGCTAATGGGCTTCCCTGAATTTCTGCAGTGACTTCATGACTGTCCATGACTGTGTAGTCCTGGCATCTTGTCCACCCAGGCATCCTTCAGCGTCCATGTGCTTTCCATGCTGCTTGACAATCACATGTCAATGAACAAAGCCAGTCTTCTTGTACCACCCTATGAAGCCTGCCGCCTTTCCACCATGGACTTAACCAGTCTTGTTACTCCTTTGAGGATCCTTGGTCTTGGGTTTCCTGCTGTGAAGAACGCTGACCCTACTTGTCTGCCTCCTTTACTTCCTTCAGTATTTAATCGAAGTCACTTCAGGGAGACCTATAGATTTCTGATGATGTAATTGTGACATCACAGCCCGGTGCTGTCACTCTGTCCTTTTCCACACAAAGCCCCGCAGTTATCCATCATCACCTCCACAGCAGCTCATCATTGTTCATCCTCATGCATTTCAAGGGAGGGATCCAGGGTTCATGTGTTCACTCATTTATCCTCCAAGCCCTGAATAGCACACAGGATCAGTGCTGTGCCTTTTGAATAGATTGTAGCATCTATTGACTGTCTTTATTGGGTCAAACAACTGTATGGGTTGGAAGTTCCACATAAACGTCAAAGTCTGGGGTGGATGAGTCCACTACTCTACTTTGGAATGTGCACTAAATGGAAAGCAAGTTTGGTATAGGTACACAGAAGAAGTCAGCTGTTGGTCAAGGGAGGCCACTTCTAGTACACAAGAAGTGTTTGTGGCAAAGGGATTCGCTTTCCAGCAGCCCGTATCTCTGAGCATCCTGAAGTATAGCTAGAAGATCTGTGGTGGTAGTCAGGGTTTCCCTCCCATGAGAATACCAAGTCCCAACTGTATAAGAACAGAAGAAGAACAAAGCAAAAGGAGCCTGCCATAGTGGCCACCCTCCGCATTTCCTATGAGCCAGCACTTTACAGAAGTATCTGTTTTCTATGGTTCTATAAGAACGATATCTCCAGTGCCCACCATGCTGTTAATGCTTCAGGAACGTGTGGATGAATGGATAGATGGATGGATGGATGGATGGATGGAGGATGAATGAAAAGATGATGTGACAGTTAGCTTTAATTGTCAACAACCTAGAACTACCTGGGAAGTGAATCTCAGTTGAAAGATTATTTGTATTGGGTTGGCTTGGGGTATGTCTTCCTACACCAGCTAGTTAAGACAATCCTCCACTGTGGGCAACACCATTCCCTAGACATAGGGTCATGATATATGTAAGAGTTAACTGGGCACAAAGAGTGAACAAGTGGGCAGACATGCATTCATTTCTTTCTACCCATCTTGATGGTAGATGTAGTATAGCTAGCTGTTTAAAGCTCCTGCCCTGACTTCCCCACAACTGTGGGCTGTAACCTGGGATTATAAGCAGAAATAAACCCCATTTATCTTCTAGATCTTTTTTTGTTAGTATATTTTATTACAGTGTTAAAAATAAAACTTGGGCTGGTACATAGAACACATTATGAGGTAATTTAACTAATTGATAGAGATTAATATCTTTTATGTGTTTGTATACTTAAAAACAGAAAAGAAGAGGGAGTTTGAACAGGTGCTGCAAAATTATGTTTCTGCACATTACAATACCACTGAACCCATGAATTCCATGCATCTGTGGTTACCTGCATGTCAGAAACATAGGGGTCCCTTCCACTGGTCCCACTCTGTGCTCTATAGACACCATATGTACCTACAGGTCTTTTCCAGAACACTACACACAGGCCCAGTGGCCAGTGGGCATACACATAGGATCAACCAGTGGGCTCATTCTCTAGGACAGTTGCACAGCTACCCCTGGGAATCAATGTAAAATATCCCTGCTCCTTCACACCACAGCCAGTTCCATAAGTTACAGTGCTTCGCAGAATTCCCCATGTACAATTAAACCCTTGACCACCCCTCCCACACAGTGGGAACTGTGCAGAAGCATTCTGTCCAAAAAAAAAAAAAAGTTTCTTTTCCAGTGGGGACTTTTTTGTGTATCCGTATCTGCTTTGTAGTGTTGTTGTTTATGATGGTGGTAGCCATAGTGTGTGTGTGTGTAGGGAGAAAGAGAGAAAAAGAGAGGGGAGAGAGAGAGAGAGAGAGAGAGAGAGAGA
>NW_022196896.1:116369713-116378752 GCF_008632895.1 Mastomys coucha
AGAGAGGGGGGGGGTGGGAGAAGATGAAGATTACTTCATTTTATTTTATAGATATTTTGCCTGCAGGTATGTCTGTACACTATGTGTATTCCTGGTGTCCCCAGAGACCAGAAGAAAGTGTTAGACTCCATTCCTCAGAACTAGAGTTACAGATGGTAGAGAGAGTCCATATGCTTATAACCACTGAACCACCTCTCTAGCCCCAAGACAGAGATTTCTGAAGAAAGGGGAACACTGTAACAGCAAAGTGTATTTTGTCCTAGAGAAGCCAGGGAAGCAGTGGAGTCAAAGAGAACCATCCTATCTCAGCCATCGTTGGATAGGAACAATCTAGCCCCTAGGTTAAAAAACAAATCACTGTAAAGAGGCCAGAAGCTGAGGCCCTGGGGTTAGCCAAACCTTAGAAGAGAGGATGAGGAATCCTCTCTTGAGTCTCAAACTATACAGGGCTCTCCAGATAGAGTACAGTGAGCCTGGCCTGGATATGCTGTATCCACAAAAGGACCAACTCTACTGGCCTCCTGGAACACTGTTCCATGGGGTTTTCTGTCCCTTTGAGTAAAACCAGAGTTTGGGTTTTCTGAGACAAAAGTCCTTGGCCTTGGGGGAATCCTGACAGTGGACACTACAGAAAGAAGAGAACCGAGAACACCAACACTCATGACACATTCAATATACTTTATTTAAAAGTTTCTTTGTATAAATTTCCTAAAAAATTTTAAACATTGAATCTCACGTCCATGCTCCAAGACAACAACATTGAAAAACAACCCACTTTAGAGGACCACCAAAGAGATTCTCAATTACGACTTTCTTTGAATTCTTTAATGGAGGCATTTGTCCCAGCAATGCACACAGGAAAGAGGTCTGATTTCTTCTAATTAGATCATTTGTCAGAGGATTTAGAAGAATATTGCTCAAAGTCTAATCCAGGAAACCAGGGCCATGAGAAGGTTAGACTCTTGTTTCTCCATCTAAGCCATGCAACTACAGAGGAATGAACCAAGCAGAAATGTACAGAGTAGCTGTGACGTTGAGGCTACGTTCTAGGCACAGGGTTTGCCTGGCACAGGCGTAGGGTGGAACTCCAGAGGGAATTTGAATCAATAGGAATGTTCACATAAACACCAGCAGTGGCTAGCTATTACACAATGGTCCAAGTATACGGTAGAACAGTCTGGAGACGGAGAGCAGGGTCCACAGACACATTTAGCACCATGTCGACAGGTCACGTGCAGAGGGTTTCCTCCCGAGGTTGAGTGTCAATCAAAGCATGAAAAGGCACCGTGCTGGGGCATCTACCCAGAGCTTCTATAAACGAGTTAGAAATGGCTGCCTCCTCCTTCTCCCAGAGGTACGTGTTGCCCGAAGGCCGTGCTTAGACTCTTGTCAGACTGTTAGCTCTAGGAGAGCATTGAGTGTGGAGGGAACGAGGGAAGAGTGGAGTGAGAGACAGAGGGAGAAGAAAAGAAGAAAAGTCAGTAAGCATAAAAATATACTCTATTCACCACAGCACGATCCCATGGCCTCTAGTCTGTACCCTTCCTCATTAGTTCCTGTGATCCTTGTGGCTTCAGGTTAGGGCTGTGTGGAATCAGAACTCATGCAGACCCTGTGCCATTACTAACTGAATTGCTCGCTATGATGGAGAGAGTGGGCAGCCTCGATGTTGACATTAATGTTTACAGGAGGCAAAGCTATTTAAAAATGAATGTATATAAAGTATTTATCCTTAATCTTCTGTTGTTGATCATTATTCTGTTTTAACAATCATGTGTACTGGGACACTTCTAAAGTGACAAGTGTTCCTGATGTGCTTGGTTGGTTCTTTGTTTCCTAACTGCCAAAGATATACATATGCCTTCAGGAAACAAATCAGTCATTCCAATCATGAATTTCCTGTGTTTTATTTTTTTCATATGTGTGTAAAATTAAAAATTTTATCTTTTTAATGTTTCAATGGCCCATCTTATCTGAGGATGTAATTTAACTGTTTTCAGGTTTTCCATAATCATTGTAATTCAGGTGTTTCTCAGTGGTGAGGTCGTTAACTCCGATCTCTTCTCTATGCATGATAGAAAAATAAAACCCAAGGGGGGGAGGGGCCACTTACCAGGACTACACATCTTTTCACATTCTTCCTGTGAGTGGAATCTGTTCTCATTGCCCCCACAGCCTCCGTACCAGAATCTCTTGCAACTCTTGCTGTCTAAGTCATAGTGCCATAGTAATTTGTAGTCCACACAAGTCCCAGCATCTTTGGACAGCTTACATATGTCTACAAGATCAAGAGGAGAAAAGAATATCAGCTGGTCTATGGCAACTCCTCAGCCTCCAGACTCCATAATGGAGCCTGTGGTTGGATCTCAATGCTACTGTAGGGAAGAATTTTCTGGTGGGAAGGTTTCAACCCACCCAAACCTCTGTTTCCTCATTACTATACTGACAAAGCAGTCAGTCTCAGGTTTGCAAAGAATAAACAACAAAAACACACCAAGAATCTCAACTATTAGGCTGTCACTGAATAACAAAAATAAAATAACTAACTTCTCCCCATTTCAATTTCTAGGCCATCTGCTCTCCAGTTCTTTCTGTGGACACTGTCCAGAGAAGAAACTGAATTTCTAGACCGTGGACTTTTCCACTCTTTGGTAAATGGCAGTAAATTTGGTTATAATGTACTTCAAATGTAAAGCTATACAATTCATGAAGAAAGTACGTTGAAAATGTATGTAGATTGTAAATGAGCATTCTTTTTTGAAAAAAATGAATATATACACTTTATTGTTTATACTTGTGTACCCTGTCATATCCCCTAGAGCTAGAGTCATAGGCACTGTGAGCAGTTGACACTGGTGCTAGCACTGATTTCTGATCCCTGCAAAATCAGCAACCACTCTTAACCACAAGGCCTTCTCGACAGGCCCTCAACAGATGTTCTTTATAAGTGTGTATGCAGACACAAGTATACCCAACTATGTTTCTGGCCTTTCATATAAAACTAATGTGTAGATGAATCTCTTCAGACAGCAGAAATGCCCCAAGGCAAGACTGCGTGGGAGCTGGAAGCTTGTTTTTTTCTCCAGTTAAGGATGTTCATGTTTTGAATGCATGCTCCTGCTGGAGCCCAGTTGCAAAATAAGGCTAGGTCCACTAGATGCCTACAGAGGTAAATTTTCAGTTTGCGAACAGCAAGGCTTCTGTTTTCAGAACCTTCTGGCTGGAGTTTACTGGAGAAGACGTGTGCATGTAAAATGTTTTAATCTAAAAGTCTGAAAGTCTAAGCCTTCTTTCAACAAAAGCTCAGGATCAGATAATCTGCATGTTTGTGGGAGTAGCTACCAACCTGACTCAAAGCTCTCCCTCACAAAGCGCCCCTCCTTGCTTTCCCTGTGTAAGATAATACTGAAGGACTTGTTCAGTCGGTCATTGCTAAGTGGCTTTAACAGGTGCTAACCTTACTAGTTAAAGGTGGCTGCATTGTAATATTTGAGAGCTGAGGGAAGCAAACAGTAGAGTGGAGATTTCAAGGAAGGTTTGTTTTGCTTAGTTTTAAAAATACAAATTCTAACCATTTCCAATGTGGTGCTTGGAAGTCTAGAATCTTGAAAAGCAAGTTATGGATGATGTTGGAGGTCTACCGGCAGAATCAACATTCATGTTGAGGCAAGGTCTTATGGATGCACAGTTCTCTACCAAAAGGACAGACTGTAGCTGGAAGGCATGGAGTCAGACTCCTCTCCCCTTGTCAGGCTTTGTCAAACACACACAGACCTTCACTTGCACCGTCAGGTTGAATGCCTCATGGCCATGAGCGTAAAGGGGACATAGTTTAGATTCACCTGCAAACAAATGCTCCGCAGCCTTGATAGGAACATGGGTTCCACTTAAAATCAAAACCAAAATCACCCCCTCTTGGTCAGACAGTGGTAGAAAATCCTTCCCTTATTCTGGAAGCAGAAACTCCACATTTAAAAACAGAACAGCCTGACCCAGATTCGTGTTTGAAGATTATGTTGTTTACACTAACTAAACACTGTTTACACAGTCTCATCCTTCAGAGCCACACATAAAGAAAGAAACTTATCCCTGAGTCCTGCCATCTCGGAGTTCCTCCAAGCCTCTCAATGAAACAAGAGTTTGCTGGAAATTTAACGTTTTCCACATTCATAGAGGCAAAAGCTAAGAAGAGGGATTCAGATGAAAACATATCGCTTTCTGCGTCTTTGAAGTGAATGCATTCTGGGTCATTTTTGGCTGGTGTTTTTCTTTTGTCTAAATTTTACTTGTTATTGTGTGTGCATGCATGACAGGAGAGGGTGGGCATGGCTGAGTATGGAGGCCAAAGGCAAGTGCTGTGACTTTGATTCTCTCCTTCCACATTTACCTGGGTTCTAGGGGTCAAACTTGGTTTCTCAAGCTTACACCGTTAGTGCCTTACTTACTGAGCAGTCTCTCTGGCCCTGTGACAGTATCTTGAAGGAAAATCCAAGAAACCCCAGCCGCAGAGATGTGCATTCATGGTGGGGCATCCTTACAATGGTGGCATAAGAATAGCCCAGAATAGCCGGGCGGTGGTGGCGCACGCCTTTAATCCCAGCACTTGGGAGGCAGAGGCAGGCGGATTTCTGAGTTCGAAGCCAGCCTGGTCTACAGAGTGAGTTCCAGGACAGCCAGGGCTATACAGAGAAACCCTGTCTTGGAAAAAAAAAAAAAAAGAATAGTCCAGAATAGACTGTGAGCTCCAGGGTAGAACCAGGCAGAAGACAAAAGCCTGTCTGCCACCTTTGGTGTGGGCAGCAGAAACTGGTGAACAGTGGAGTCTCCTCTTCCTCTGCTTCTTCCTGCTCCCCTTCTTCTCCCCCCTCTTCCTCCTCTACCCCTCCTCCTCCCCCTCTCCCAACCAACTCTCACTGCACCTACCTACTTCAGTGTTCTTGTTTGCATTTACATCAGAGCATTACATTTCTTCGAGACTTTTTATAGAAGCTCTCAGCAGTTGTAGTTAGTTACCACCCCTTGTATGGAGTGCTGCCTCTCTCGGTCCCATAAATTTCTTTTCTTTCTTTCTTTTTTTTTCTTTTTTCTTTTTTCTTTTTTTTGTTTTGTTTTTTTTTCGAGATAGGGTTTCTCTGTGAATCCCTGGCTGTCCTGGAACTCACTCTGTAGACCAGGCTGGCCTCAAACTCAGAAATCCACCTGCCTCTGCCTCCCAAGTGCTGGGAGTAAAGGTGTGCACCACCACCACCCAGCCTGGTCCCATAAATTTCTATTGCGAAAACTCTCTAGACTTCTGCTAATCTTTCACAGGAAAGGCTAGAGACATTGGATACCAGGCAGTAATTTGCTGTTCAATGACTGTGGTAGCTCCTCCATCTAGTACAGTTACAAAGGCAGGTACAAATACTGCTTATAAACGACGAATCACAGAAAGCAAGCATGCAGTGAAGGGCGTCCTGCTCCTCCTGACTGGCCAGAAGGCATCAGACCATCTCTGCTAAGCAGAGGCTTGCACCTTGAGGACTGTGAAACAGTACCATACCTAAACTCTCACAGGATTGTGAGTTCTCATGTTAGTAATGGTGCCTTTGGTGCCTAAGTCAAATATATTGATCTCCGTGTAATCACTTTCTCAAAGCCAATGAGCCAAGCCTCCATTCTGCTAGATGAGAGTGTTGTTTGAATGTGAATGGCTCCCGTTGGCTCATATGTTTGGACATTTGGTCCCCCGTGCTGGCTAGTTTTGTGACAGCTTGACACAGGCTAAAGTCATCTGGGAGGAGAAAACCTCAGTGAAGAAAATGCCTTCATAAGACTTGGTTGTAGGCAAGCCTGTAGAGCATTTTCTTAATTAGTGATTGATGGGGAAGGGCAATTCCATTATAGGTGGGGCCGTCCCTGGGCTGGTGGTTCTGGGTTCTATAAGAAAGCAGGCCGATGAAGTCATACACAGGGAGCAAGCCAGTAAGCAGTACTTCTCCCCGTCTCTGCATCAGTTCCTGACTCCAGGTTCCTGCCCTGTTTGAGTTCCTGTTCTGACTTCCTTCGGTGATGAACAGTGATGTGTGAGCATGAGCCCAATAAAGCCTTTCCTCTGCAAGTTGCTTTGGTCATGGTGTTTCATCACAGCATCAGTAACCCAGCCTAAGACAGTCCCCAGTTACTCAAGAAAGATTAAGAGGTATGGTCTTGCCTGGAGAAGGTGTGTCACAGGTAAGCTTTAAGGCGTTAAAGGCCTCTCATCGGCCCCAATGAGTTCTAAGACTCCTGCTTGTGCATTATGATCTGATTTCTCTGATGCTCCAGCTGCCTGCAGCCTGCTACCTCTGCTCCATCATCACAGACCCTTATTTCCTCTGGAGCTGTGACCCTCCCAAATAAATTCTTTCTTCTACAAATTGCTTTGGTCATGACCAAGTGACCATATGACAAGAGCATGTCATAGCAATAGAAAAGCAACTTATATGGGGGGGGGCATTACAGGTTCTCAGACTTGTATTCCAAGAACATGAATCTTGCCTGTCACTAACAGACACACTCTGTGCTCAGGTACCCAGGAGGGTGCTATACAAGACCAAGCCAGGATGTGGTGTTTCAGGAACCGGGACTACATCGGAACCCCCATGTTTTGTTGGGTCCAATCAGGTTACCTTGTGTCTCCTAAGCAGTGTGTTATAGAGGATCCAGTGAGTGAATGAAACCCTATTCTTTGCAGCACCACAGACCACAAGTCAACCATAGCTAGTCTCAACATAACACAGAGGAAGTGACTGAGAAGCTATGCCTAACAGCCATGGGCTCAGAAGCAGCAATTCCAGACAGCTTTAACACTATGGTGGCAAGCTTGGTTTCTCTGCTTTTGAAACTGAAACCATGTAGAGTGAGATGAAACCTAGCAGCTTTGGAACTTGTCCCATGGAAGTCATGTGACTTGGTCTCAGGCAGGTGACCTCAATTTCAAAGAGTTTGCAGTTTTTGAGAGAATACTTTCTGAAGTCCATTAGGGGACCTACTACTGCCATGACTTACCTGTTTTAGTGAGAAACAATGGTTCTGTGTTCACCATTAGGTTGATGGTTGAACTGGATGCTCTGTGTGCTGCCTGAAGAAGTGGAGGCTGAGTTTTCTCTGTAAGAAAAAAATACAGGCAACTAGTAGTTGACTCGGAAACTAACAGGGCTGGGGAATGCTAAGCTGCCTTTCTGGATTGATCTCTTGGGTGATGGGTGCTATTAAAACATAGGAGAGGTTTGAACTCACTACATATGCTTTAATATATGGTTAAATCCAACTGTTAATGGATAGATGGGAGACATTTCTGATCTAGAAGAATGACACCCTGGAGCTGGGTGGCCTTTGGACTCTCTCACCTGGGGCTACTGGTGTGCCTTCCTTTCTTCAAGAATGATTGTACCATGTTAACCATGATGAACTAAGGAGATGCTCCACCCACACTCTTGACCAGAATAAAGAGTAAAACGGGTCAAGAATAAAGGGCTAAGAACCCAAAATGACTCAGAATACAGGGAGAGATAAGTGGTTCATAAAGAGTGGAAATGAAGGACATGGTGTTACATGACTGTAATCCCAGCTACTAGGGAAGTGAAATGGGAAGATTGTTTAAACCCAAGGGTTCCAGGATGTGCTAAGCAACACAGAGACCATAGCTTTAAAACTTAATTAAATTAAATTGAATTAAAACGTAAGGAAGCAAGAAAGGGATTAGGAGGAAAGGCCTGAGTAAAGTGTACAAACCAGCCAAGTACGGGCAGGTAGGGCTAGGGAGGGAGAGTCTGCTAGCCCATCTTCCTTAGCTTCAGATGCCCCACGACACTGCACAACGAGAGCTCTCAAACTCCCCTGGGCTCCCTAAGGAGTCACTTCTATTCACTGAACTGGAAACAGGGACCAGAAGTGGCAACAGAGACCTCACCATCGTCCTTGACAAGATCCAGGCACCCATTTCCCAGGTGCCACCTCGACATGATATGCTAAGGCAGAGCAAATCTGGTCTTCCTTTTAAAGTGTCCCAGGAGCCAAGGATGAAGGCTTATGGCACAGGGAGCTCCGTCTCCCATGCTGTCACTGTGGTTTCCATTTTCAGGGTGTAATCTAAGTACCCAAGACTGATGGATTTTACTTAATTGTGTCTGTGCTTTAGAATGGATTCAAGCCATCACTGTTTTGTATCCTGTTTGGTATGCTGTGTAGAAATCAAGACCTGAGTGCTCTTAAATCATCAGTACTTACTCGTATTGAAACTTCCTTGGTAGATGGCCCTGACCTGAGACTGCAGGTAGGAGACCACTACGACATGGTACAGCTGTCCAGCCAGCAGGCCTCCGACGACACGGTCAGTGACAGTGAGGTTTTGTCTCAGAACCAAGGACTGGTCATGGGCCGAGGTTACAGTGAGGTCATAAAAATAGGAGCTGGAAGGCTCGGGCCGCTCCCAGTGGAGTCTGGCACTGTTCTCTGTGACTTCAGAGACCTGGACTTCTCGAGACACTCTCGCTGAAAGATCAGAGTGCAGAGTTAAAAGTGAAACTCCTCACAACGGGAACACATGTGGGAGCTTCAGAAGAGATCTGGGAGATGTTGGTAGACAGCTGGCCTGAAGCTTGCCGAGAAAGGGAGCGAGCGTCCCCTTCACCAGTCACATCCTCCACCAGCCTGCCTGGCATAGTGACTCAAACACATCCTTATTCATCAACAAGGTACATAAGTAACTACCTTCATTTTTTTTTCTACCAAAAATCGCTTGTGAAGGAGGTACTTTGAAATGTAAGTTCCAACGTGCTTACAGGATGTTACGTGTGCGGTGCAAGACCAGCTCTAGGATTTCAAAGGTAGAAAGTCACAGTGTTGTCGGCTCTGACAAGAACGTACTGTCTTGGTTCTCCTTATGCTCGGAAGGTAAACATTGTTTCTACTTTTTCATGAACACACATATTCTAGACTCATCTACCTTTACAGATTATGATATTCAGTACAATCTTCCTACATCTTCTCAGAAAAGCTAAGTTATATCCCCTGGGT
>NW_022196896.1:116378762-116379035 GCF_008632895.1 Mastomys coucha
CTTTTCTTGGGTCAGAACAAGCATGCCGGTTAGCCTCTGAGGAAGAACTGAGTTTCTGAGGTGTAATTTCTCACTTTATGGAACTAGCCCGATACTGCCACAATACTCGGGGTGGGGCCCCTTTCCACGACCACGCCTCTTTTGGAAGGGAGGAATAGATATTCACAGTACCAGCTTACATCTTTCCAAGCCACATTAGAAGGGGAGCAAGGAAGGAAAAGGGAGGGAGGAAGGAGGGAGGGAGGAGGAGGGAGGGGGAAGGGAGGAGGAGGG
>NW_022196896.1:116379339-116380435 GCF_008632895.1 Mastomys coucha
AAAAAAAAAAAAAAAAAAAAAAGGAGAAAGCAGGCTTCTCCTTTCTCTCTCACTCCGAGTCAGGAGCGTCCCATTTCTGGCCCACATTCCATGTGCGACTAAGGATCCCTAAGGGTATGGCCCAATACAAAATCATAAGCTTACTTAAAGTATTACAAAACGTTTCTTGTATAACATTACAAGGTTCTCAAGCTTGCACTTTATACATGAGAGCGTCATAGGACCTAGCCAGCTGCCCATGGATGATGAGGCCATGGGACCCAAAGAAGAGCTTACTATGCTGCCATGTAATTTCTAGATGCCCATACCCACAGATAAGCACAGCTTTCGCCCTCATCGAGGATGCTTCCTTTTGCAGCAGAGACAAGTAATTACACTGAGAAAATGTGGAGAGCAACTGACCACGGGGTGCGCCGCTCTAGTTGATACCATCTAAAACATCTGTACCTAAGGCTCAGGGAAAGTTGTGGAAGATGGGGCAGAAATATTGCAAGAGCCAGAGAACCAGGATGGGGTACTACGGCAGAGAAGCCACACCCAGGGAAGCAGGGCTGAAAGTACAGGAAGGAGAGTTGTCTTTCGCAGAACCCCAGAATCCTTGAGAGGTTGTACGAGGGAAAACTGCTTTACGATACAGAGGAAGGCAAAAGCGACATGTGGATAATCCTATGCATGGCTAGAATCTTCTTAGGTCAATCATGTAACTACGCCAACCTTGGGTCAGCAGCCTACCCTGTAAACCAGATTCCAGGGCCATGTCCTCGGAGTAGTAAATGTGGACATAGAAGATGGTGTCTCTAACCAGGCTTTCTTACCCAAGGGCTTAGTAGTGGCTGGCTTGGTGGCGGCTGGTTTGGCCTGTTGCCTGGGGGCCTCTGGTTTGGTAGCAACTGGCCTTACGGCAGCAGCAAGGGGTCTCGTTGCTGCGGGCTTCGCTGCTGCGGGCTTCGCTGCTACTGCAGGTCTGACTGTGGCTGTGTTTGTGGCCACAGGTTTGGCTGCCACAGGCTTGTTGGCAGAGGCCGGTTTCACAGCGGTTGATTTAGTAAGGGTTGGCTGAGCAGGGGCTGGCTGAGCAGGGGCTGGCTGAGCAGGG
>NW_022196896.1:116380536-116445094 GCF_008632895.1 Mastomys coucha
GAGCAGGGGCTGGCTTAGCGGGGGCTGGTTTAGCAGGAGCTGTCTGAGCAGGGGCTGGTTTAGCGGGGGCTGGTTTAGCAGGAGCTGTCTGAGCAGGGGCAGGCTGAACATGGACTGGCTGAGGAGGCACTGACTTAGCAGAAGCTGGCTTAGCAAGGGCTGGCTGAGCAGGGGCTGGCTGAGCAGGGGCTGGCTTAGCAAGAACTGGCTGAGCAGGGGCCGGCCTAGCGGGGGCTGGCTTAGCAGGTGGCAGATTTACAATTGTTGATTTGGTTGTTGTCACTGGCTTCATTGTGGTCACAACTTTGGATGTAAGACTTGAATTAACAGTATGTGGAGTGTTTCTGTTAAAAACAAATCAAACATCACCTGTAGCCGTACTTTTGCATGCTATAGAGAGTCATAACCCTATGATCTACAGGAAATTTGCTGTACTAGCGACAGGAAGATATTGGTTTCTGTAAACCTTCTATAATACACATATACTACAGCTCTTACTTTCAGAATCTGCCCCGAAGAAAATATTGAACAGAATATTAAAATAGAATTATTCAAAATGATTACATTAATTATTCATCAACCTGATATCCTACTTTCAATGGATAAGAAAAGGTGGAAAGTAAAAGGGAAAAGAGTAAATATTTAACAATGTTGTAATTTAAACAATCAACTGGGTCATATACAACAAAATCACTACTATTTGTTTGCACCATAAAGTATCTACTCATTAGGTGAGGTGGCTCACGCTTGCAATCCTAACACATTGGAAAGATGAGACAGGAGAATTGCCACAAGTTTGAGACCAGCCTGGGATTCTGAGTAAGTTCCAGCCAACATGGACTAGTCAGTAAGACCATGTCTCAAAAAGACAAAAATGAAGGATAGAGACAGAGGGAAAAGAATGCATAATGCAATATAGGCCTCAATTCCGTTCACATTTGCCACACTTCAGTCTAAGCTCTGGGCATATTTGACCCATAAAATGTGGTTTAAAGTAACAATGTGCTAGGCCTGGCTTATGTCTCAAGAGAACTTTCTTATAAAAACCCTCCCAATCAACTTGTGAGCGAGCCCAGGCTAGGCCACTAGAAGATAAGAAATCGTATAGAGCAGAAATGAATCTTCCCACCTAAGACCACGCTAGACCAATCTGTTCATAGCTAAGAAAGATACTACATCCACATAAAGGAGGCCAGGAGAAAGAAAGACAGACAGGCAGACAGACCACCCAGATGAACCCAATCAGAAATTTCTAACCCACAGGATTGCAAACTATTCTTGTTTTAAGTCTGTAAATTCTGGGTATTTCATTATGTAGTGGAAGCAAACCAATACAAAAGAATGTTTAAGAACTCACATTATTTTAGGGAAGTCATATTTCTATATTTCAGTGTCTCAATCTATGAAGCTAGGGATTGCTTGGAAAGCCTCTACAGCTATTCTAGTGCTATGATATTTGGCACGACAGTCATAACTACTCACAGCTGTTTGTGACCAAACTTGACGCCATTCTTCACTGGTTGGTCCCCTTGGAACCAATCACACTGTTTCCTGAGATCTGGAGGCAAGTAAAATGCGTTTTCACCTAGAGAGGAAAAAAAATCAAACTTCATGTGAATCATGTGGAAATTAAAATCAGTGTGATGAGCTAGTTGCATAACTCCATGGATGATTCACCTAAAGGTAATATGTCCTCAGTGTGAGAGAATGGAGCAGGCTAGGATGAAACTGTGTCGAGAGCAGAACGGTTTCTAGACAGTCACTGAACATCAAATTATAAACCAGTTATGTTCAAGGTTCTCTGAACGCTTTCTTGGGTACACCCCTGCTTAATCCTCGTAAGACAGAAGCATGGATCCCTGGGTAAAGCTGAGGCTTCCCTGTGCTTCACATCTTACCCTAAATCTTTTGTGGGACTGACCTTCATGATGTGAATAGTGTGTTGTTCACAGTCCTCAACTTTCGCCTGAGCAATGGCTACTCAGCATGGACATGCTGTCTTATGTTTCATAGGCCTCCCTCATTTGTTTACTATGTGGGCTGAGCTCATTCACTGTGAACTATGTCAGCTCTGAACTCCCTCCGTGGAGGATGCAGTCTCAAGAGATCACAGGTATAGGGGCAAAAGATCTATAAGCCAATTAACAGATGTCCTAAGCCCAGTGTCCAAAGGTGGGGACTATTGAAAATTAGTTCCTTGGATGACTGCAGAGCAGCTGATTAAGAGGACGTTCATAAGGGAAGAGGAAATGAGAGGGAAGATGAGTTCTATCCAGAGGAAAGCATGAATTTGGCAACAAATCCCAAATCAGTGCAACCCCTTCTAGAAGCTTCCCTCTAGCCCCCTGACAGTATAGACTTCCTTACAGCACAACCAGAATACTAGGTCATGCATAGTCAATGTGTGTTTGGTCCATTTGCAAACCTAGTCATGGACACTTTGGAAGAGCATCAGTGCCTTATGGATAGAAAGCATCAGTCAAATGGACATAATGAGTGAGCAAAGGAAGACAAGGGATTTGTCTGTGTGTGCCTTGTTGACTCTAGCTCCTAACTCAAGGCACAGGGTAGGCACATGTGATGTGTGTGTGTGTGTGTGTGTACGTGTGTGTACGTGTGTGTATGTGTGTGTGTGTATATGTGTGTGTGTGTGTGTGTGTGTGTGTGTGTGTGTATTAGATGAATGAACAGGTCATGTCAGCACAAAGATGTATTTTCTATGACTGTTCACCCTGCCTTGTGACCTGAGAGTATAAGCCAGAATAAAGCCATAGCCAGAACACACCATGTGTGGCACAGGACTTACTGCTGACAAAGGATGGGAGAAGCCTCCCAAAGCGCATCAGAGGCTCCTCGTTGAGCTCAGTTGATTTGTCCACAAGTTTGAAGAAGACATCATTGGGCTCGCTGGCAAAGCTGTAGACCTCCTTGACATTCACCTTCCTGCCAATGCCCAGAACCACGAAGAAGTAGCCCTTGCACTTGGCCTGTAGGATGGCTTTCTGGGCTTCCTCCAGCTGCTGCCTCTGCATGTCACCCGTCAGCATCAGCACCAAAATTTTGAGGTCCCGTGGGTTTGGAGCACTTTCAAAGATGTTCTCTATAGTGTATTCAATTGCATTGCCCAGGCCCATGGTTCCCTGAAGTTGGGTCATCCTCCGGCTAAGGAAGTCCAACAGCTTTTCCTTGGCACCATAGTCTGTCAGTGAGAATTCCACCTTCACAGGCGGCACACTGGCATTGTCCACAGACTCGTAGGTTGCTTGCTGCACGACAGCCACTCTGGCAAAGTGCTGGGAAGCCTTGGGGTCTGGGCTCAGGTCCAGCTGTCTGATCACATAGCCTATGTACTTCTTCATCTCGTTGAACTGGAACAGAGTGGTAGCCTCTGAACTGTCCAAGATGAATGCCAGGTCTATGTCCACATCGCTGCCCGCTGCCCTCCGGTCCCTGAAGGAAGGCCTCCAGCTGCCAAAGCCACAGGATGGGTCGATGTTGCAAATGTCTAGAAAAAAAAGGCACAGTGTCCTATTACCATGTGGTCCCAGCAGCATCCCAACCTTCTGGGAGTCAGGTGACTACAATCATCACTACAATCATCAGATAGACGCTTCTCTAGGGAAGAGGATGCACACCCAAAATCCATGCACTTGGGAGGCAGAGGCAGGAGAATGACCAGTTTGAGGCAGCCTAGAATACATACTTAGACTATGCCTCACTGCTTTCCTTGTGCCCAGATTCCAGTTTGTGTCCCCTCATTTCACTAAATGAAACTTGTCAGTGACGTAAAGTCCTCATAGTGCTCCGTGAGATTAAAACATCCCCATCACTTGCTGTGTCTTAAAGACAGAAGTTCTAAAAGTACTTCTAAGATAAACATGGAGGCTCTAGATTCCAAGATGAGGACTCCCTTGAGTGGCCTTTACATTAGTAAAGACAATGAGCCTCGAGTCTTAATTTAACTCTTAATTTAAGTCTTAATTTAACTCTTCATTCAAATGTTCCTCTGCAGTTACAACTTTAGTGGCTATGGTTGGACAGATCCCCATGCTCAGATAGATGAAGAGCTTACCCAGGCAAACGTGGCAGGTAAGGACATTCTTCAGGAAGTCTGTGAGATCCCTCCTTGCAGGCAGAACCAGGGCATGTCCCACTGCTGTGTTATTGATCTGGTTTAGACAAAGGGAGATACACACAGAAGGAGCCATTATGAAAACACAGCAACAACAGGACAAAATCAATGAGATAAACTTCCCCATGGCACAGCACCTTATTGTTTGGACTCTGGTTGCTCAGACGATCAACTAGACACTAAACAAAGTGTCTGATATGCCCCTGACAAACACTGGGGGCTAAAATATTATGGTGGTGGTTTTAACGGTGGCAGCAAACACTGATCCGCCCCTTCTCTGCTCTCTCCAGCTTAGACAAGGCAAACAAGAATATCCCTCCTTGGAGATGAAAACATCCTGCCCATCACAGTGATGGGCACGTGGCATCCACATAATGAGTAACTGATACAAATGGGCAAGGGGATTCCTTTCTGATCTGTGGAGTCGCATGTGCTTCTGGGCCCCTCAAAATAAAAGACCACAAAATAAAATAAACAAAACTGTTCCCTCGCAAGAACTCATGGCCAGGAGCCCAAGTTTAATACTGAACTCCAAACCCAGTGTCTGGCCCCAAACCAGGCTGCAGTTTGGCAGAATAAACACTGAGGGGCAGTGGCACTGAGCAAGCCATAGCTTGCTGACACAGAAAGAGGTGCTCCCAGCTGGCAAGGCACAGAGCCCAGATCACACAGCCTCACCTCACAAGAGAGAAACCCAAGACCCAGAGAGGGGTTCCACAGCATGGTGTAAAGCAGATGGCAATGCGGACTAAGAACACCTAATTCTGGGTCAGGTCAATGTCCTTTGTATCTATTGTCCATGTGTCTTGACTACTGTCACTAGAAGTGGCCCTGAATATTGTACTGGGCAGTTACAATTAAAGACATACAAGTGAGAACAGGATGTATCCTCTGCATAGACTGGCAGGGAGAGCTAGCTAAGAAAAGGTTGGCACAGTACAGGGTTGGGAGGATCCTGAGGCCACTCATGTTTTGAGGACCTCACTGAGAGGCTGTAGGTCCTAATGGCCATCTCGGGAGAGTCTCCAGAACAGAGTGGGGTGAGCTATACCCAGTACGTGAGCCTTAGATTCTAGTGGCCCAGCATCTTCTCCAGAACTGAGACCTTCCCTAACTCCAAGATCTTCTAACCCATAAGGTAAAAATGAGTAAAAGGTTTAGCAGCATGTCATAGGAAGTCATAATAGGGTCATATAAAAGTCGAATTGAGCCACTTGATGAGGAGCCAGAACTGTTCTGCTCCACTGAGAGGCAGAATCCACCCACACCAACAACCCCTACTTAGCAAGCAGGAGCCTTGCTGTCTAGCCAGCGCTACCACCATGTACGTCGGGACCTGGAGGGAGTAAGTTACAGTCCTCCAGACGTTGGTGCTGGTGCTGAAGCCATAGGCTGCCCTAGACACCTCACAAGAGATCTCAACCAGCCCAGCCCGCTCAGACCTTTCAGAAGCCGAAGGACACAAATTCCACCTAGAGAACATAGCATTCCTTAGAGCTTTCTCAAAGATGAGAGGGAGGAGGAGCCAAAGCATGGAGCACAGACCTGCAAGGCATTGATGAGCTGTCGGTCCTCCTGGCTTGTAAGGAACAAGGGTGTGATCCCCGCATCTGAAAGCTTGAGCACAGCCTCGCGGAGCTCAGGGGATGCCCTCGTGGGCTTATTGCTGAAGAAAATGGCCACTTTCCTCATCAGGAATCCACTCCTCACACGTTTGAATGTATTTCTGGCCACGAATGACATGGCTGTCTCTAGGCTCTGCTGCTTAGAGGTCAAGGCCACCTGGAGATTCTGAATACTGTCCAAGAGGGCAGACTTCTTCTTGGAGTCAGCAAAGCGGATCTCTGTGGTCACCTCGTTGTTATAGGTGACCACAGCCACTCGAGCACCCCTCGGACAGTTGCTCTCGGCAATGGTCAGATCTCCCACAATGCTCAGAAGTACTTCTCGCATCCGGCTGAAGGTGTCCTGAGTAACACCCTCAGAGGTGTCCAGGGCAAAGGCGAGTTCTGTTGGGAATACAGGGCACTCCAGGGGCCCTGTGGAAAATGGGGGTTTCAGAGATAAGCCCTACTCACCACAGAGGATCCGTCTCTTCTCCGAAGAGTGGGAAGTCACCAATACTCACCATAGCAGCAAGCTAGAAGGGAAACAAAGAGAAGAGAGGATGAAAGCCAGGTCTGCAGGGTGAGAATGGTGACGGTAAAGGCATGATGTGCCACAGACTACAGAAGAGCGAGGACTTACGGCATTTGTCTCTGATGCTTTGGATGAGGGCACATTGCTGTGGAGGAAATCAAAGTGTTAGGAAGAGCAGATGACAGGCACGTAAGACAATGGCTCCCTCTGCACACACACTACTTACATCAACGGAGTCGCCTCGGTTGCCCTTGTGACCCTGTAAAACCAAGCAACGAAAGTCTGAGAGAGGAAGCAGACGTATGCGGTGTGGTTTAAGAAGGGAAAGGGGCCGGGAGAAGAGAGAGTGGGCACAATCGAACCACAGTGTGGACGCATGTGGAGATGTCAGAGTGGAACCCAATGGCCTGTGCAACGAATGTGTGTTAAGAATTATAATGAGGGGATGGAAAGACGGCTCAGCGGTTAAGAGCACTGACTGCTCTTCGAGAGGTCCTGAGTTCAATTCCCAGCAACCACATGGTGGCTCACAACCATCTGTAATGGAATCCGATGCCCTCTTCTGATGTCTCTCGTATACATAACATGAATAAGTAAATCTTTAAAAAACAAACAAAATAATTATAATAAAGAGACAAAAGGCCATTCTTTAGCCATAGGAACAGAATGGGAAGTAAGAGAAGGGCAACAAACACTGTGTAGCCTTCAGCATCCACAGCCCCTCTGTCTAAATTGTACTTCACCACACTTTTGAAGACAAAGTGTTCTTTCTCCCTAGGAGGTGAGCTCGCCTTGAAGAAGCTCCACTCCTCATTGTTCACCCATGTAACTCATGACTCTAACCACAACCACTTGGGTCCCTCTCAACTGCTCTGGGCAATAAGAACAGCTTCCCCTGAGGGCGCAGCTTCCTCTAGGGTGCTTGCTCTGCACAGCCTGCCCCTGAGGAAGCGTAGGTGAGGAATCATCACGTTGTCCCTTCCATGTCAAAAGCACCTCATCTCCTAGGCTCTAGAGACAGACTAATGACTGACCTCTGTGTTTTGTCCCCATGTTTTGTCAACCTGATGGTCAAGCTTTGGGGATACTTGGCTGGTTTTCCCTGAAGCAGTTTCTCTTGGCTAGTAACCAAAATTACTGGCTCAGCACATCTCATTAAATTGTATCACCCCTCAGTGTGCCTCCATCACATACAAAGGTTAACCCAATCCCTCAAATTCTCCTTGTAGGAGAGGTTGGCCCACTCCTGGCCTGTGTTGTCCGTTCTTCCTTGAACTTCACGCACTTCATGGCAAACCAAATATGGGAAGTGTAGTATCAGTGACAAAGATTCCCCCTGGGTTCTGGGGAAAGCATGACTGATAGATTTTAAACACTGAGTTAGTGGCTCCCTTAGGGATTTTATAAACAAAGAAAGTGCTCCCCAAACCCAGATTTGGTCTAGCTGTGCCACTTCTATACGATACAAGCAATTGTACTGCAACTTGCTCTCTCTGAACAAACCTATAGTGAGAGATTATAAAGGCAAATATTATAATATTCCCTGGATCACAGAGTAGCATATAAACCATAGTTATAGCTCAATGGGATAGTGTTTGCCTGGTAGGAATGAGGCCTCGGGTTCAATTCCTAGTACTACAAAAAAATGCTATTTATTTTCTTGTTTATGGTTCTAGGAACAAAATCCAGGATCTTGCTCATGACAGGTATATGCTCTGCCACTAAGCTACATTCCCGGTCCCCGTAAAATATTTTTCAAAGCTTATTATTTCAAAACTCAAGTATGCTTTTTACCCGTTGCAGTGTCAGAAGGGAATACATTTATGTGTTATACATATGTAGGGAATTGTTTTGAGGAAAGGAGGTGGTTGGGAGTTTTCAGAGATTAGATGTAAGGCGCCCATCATGCGTTCTTCCACATAGTGACTCATTAGAAATTGGATGAATACTTACAGATGGTCCTGGGTAGCCAGGGTCTCCCTTCTGTCCAACTGCCCCTGGAGGTCCTGAATTTCCCTAGAGGAGGTAAAAGATGGAGCATTCTTAGCTCCTGTGGGGGAAATGGTGATAGGAGGAACCCATTCTATTCGCCATGAGAAGTCTTCAAAATTCAAGGGGTAAGGATAAAGGACCCCAAAGAGCTTCTTTGAGCCTCCACACTGTACAGTTTGGCAGGCTCAGGTAAGATAGATGGTTAACCCAAACCATCACTAAAATCCCTCTGAGTATCCAAGAGAATTAGAACTGTCAATCAGATAACTGTCCATGGACACCACTAGCCCATTTCAAAATGATCTAGATGGAGTGTCTTTCCTGCATAATCAAATTCACTGCCTAATTATTGTTATTAATTCTATTTCTGGCTGAAAACAGCTGTTAGTAGCATTATTATATCTGGCCATGAATTGGGATTCTGTCCAATTAATGTTGGAGGGGAAGTGAATGATCATTGAAGAGAGAAATCTAGAATCAACACTGAGGGATCTTATCAACCAGGTAATGGGGAACCCATAGCCCAGGCATGGCTCACTTTGAAGGCTACGGGCTTCCTAAGCAGGCCTCATTAAGCCCTGCTTCCTCACATCTGAACAGTCACAACACCATCCAACCCAAAACCTAAGCCTCTCTGGCACCATGACGGGATAATCCCTGGGCTCATGACTTTTGAGACATGCCAGAGAAAGAGCTGTAAAACCCTCCCCACCAAGAGGTCCTGGCTGAAGGGAGGCAGTTGCAGAACACAGCTCTCATGGGCTGTGAGGACATTGGTTTGAAACTTGGAATTCCCTTCTGCCACCAGGGCTGTTGCTGATCAGGCTGAGAAAGAAGAGGATGGTTCTTAAAGGTCTCAGCATCCCATCACGCGACCATGAGCCTGCTCATTCCCACTCACTGCCAGACATGGACGAACTTACCCTTCGACCTCTGATGCCTTTGGGTCCTGGTGGTCCATCTGCCCCTGGCTCACCAGGGGTACCCTGGGAAGAGAGCCAAGAAGTGACACATCAAGGTCTTCACCAGCAGGACCTTCTGCTGGGTGGGGGGTGTCCCTGGGGTAAGACCCAGCAGAGCATCTGGACCATACTTTCCAAAGAGCTAACAGGTTCACATCTACAAACGGCTCCAGTGTATTGGTGCCATTTACAGACAGCCTGGGTTTATGTCATCACTGGCATTCCTGCCAGATGGGTTGTGGCATTCGCAGGTCTCAGATGTTCCCGCCGTCCACATAACTAACAAGCGCCCTGGACAGCAAGCACTGCCAACTCCATCCGCACAGACAGGAGCATCTTAGAGAGCTCAGAGACTTTCCCGGCATGGCCCTGTCACGAGCCGCTGACCCAAGCCTAAAGCTGAGGTATTCTGACTTCAGTTCAGGCTTATCCAGAAACGGTGCACACACCCCATTACTCTGGTCACTCACCTTTGGTCCCGGATAGCCAGGGAAGCCTCTTTCTCCCTGTAAAAGGCAATAAACACCTCAATATCAGGTCCCAACTTAAAGCCATTTAAAATGCAAGATGTTGGAAGCCATCCAGATACGTACTTTTTTGCCTCTGCGTCCTTCACTGCCAACTCCGTCTCTCCCGTCATCTCCCTACGAGGAACAGAGAGGTTGTTAGTGCAAGCCATTGCATCATAGCCACTGTGTCAAACTCTCCCCTAAACAGAAGGGGAATGCATGAGTGTTTGGGGACCAGAGGGCAAGAGAAAGAAGCCTTCCATCTCTGGGCCCTCCTCCACAGGTGTGAGCAAAGGCATGTTCATAGAGATACACAGATCTATGTGAGCATTTTCTGTGAGTCTCCCTCACAGGAATTCTGACCTTAAGCTCTCAGACATCCTGATCCTTCTGTGCATAGGTCTTATTCTCTGGTCCCCAAGACCTTCCCGTCCTAGCCTGACACCCCTTCCAGATAGCCCTCCTCCAAACACCTGGGCTCTGTATCCCCAGGCCTGCGCCCTTCATCATGTGAAGCATTCAGAGTGAATGCTATTAACTATCCCACAACGAGAGGACCGTGTTGGGAAGACATATCAGTGTTTTAAAGCTTGGGATTATAATGATCTGGTGTCTAGTCCTTTTACAGAGTCTTCCGGAAGAGTGACTCATTTTAGGAAAGCTCCCAATAGCCTATGGATTTCCCTTTCGCTCACAAAGCTGCCAGGGAAATAGAGCTCATTTTGAAATGAGCAGCTTTCACTGTTGTCAGCCGTATTCTGAATAATCCAAATGACGCCGCAGACCTCTCCAAGTCTAGGATGCTTTGTATGTCGCTCATCCCAGTCAGTGAGCTCCTCTGTAAGGGCGCTGGGGACCTTACCGTCTCCCCACGGGGTCCACGGTTCCCGGTGCCTCCCTTCGGCCCTGGCTCTCCTGGCTCACCCTACATGGGGAAAACAAGGGTGACTCACTGAATGGAGGCCAGCTCATGGGGACCCAAGCCCCACACTTGCTGTACTGATGTCAGTGCAGTGATGTCAAGGGGAAAGTGCCTCATTCGTCACCCTTTAGGTTTCTGTGAAGTCAGATTTTAATCATAATCAGCCAAACACAGTGAGACGAGTGCCACATGCAGTCTCACACAGGAAGCAAAGGCTGATGTGACGATAGAGTGGACACCCATGATCGTTAGGGACAGAACATTGTGGGACTGGGTAACAGGTACCGCATGCAGTTTAGGCAGGAGGAGAATGATCTAGTGGGCACCGTGGGTTGATTGCAGTTTACAACAATTTGTAACATATTCAGAAGAGAGAGTTTCAAGTGCTCCCAAGACAAAGAAATGCCCATTTCTCTGACTTTATCATTATATGTATTATGCAAATATCAAATTGTGCCCTATAAATGGGTACTGTTATACATATATTTTAAAAATGCCAAATGCATGGGCTGGCTAAATGACTCAGGAAGTAAAAGGGCTTTTGCTGCCAAGCCTGACAACCTGAGTTCAAGCCCCAAATCCCATGTGATGGAACAAGGGAACCAAATCCCACCAAACTGTCTAATGATTTTTACATACCCAGTATGATATGTACACAACCACACACCTAATAGATAGATAGATAGATAGATAGATAGATAGATAGATAGATAGATAGATATTGTTTAAAAACTTAATAAAAGTTGAATAATCAAACAAAATACTGACTATATATGTTTGTGTGTATGCTTCTGTGTGTGTGTGTGTGTGTGTGTGTGTGTGTGTGTGTGTGTGTGTATGATCTCACCATGTGGACTAGGCTGGCCTCAAACTTAGAGTAATCCTCCTGCCCCAAGTTCCCACCAAGTGCTGAGATTACAGGCCTGAGCCACCACAGGCGGCTCTCTGTGTCTACCTTTTCTGTTTGTTTCATTTTGGGAGGAGTGTTCTGAGACCTCTATATAATCTTCACTGTCCTGGAACTCATTATATAGACCAGGTTGCTCTCAAATTCACTGAGATCTGCCTGCCTCTGCCTTCCAAGCGCTGGGATTAAAGGTGTGGACCACCACTAATTGGAACATACATGTGTGAACAGTGGAGAAAACTGGAGTTATGTCTGTGACCATTGGTGCACAGGGGTCAGGCTAAAGAGGAAGAGGCAAAGAAGAAGGCAGACAGCGGGGAGGCAGCAACACCCAGTTCAGCAAAGCCCTACTGTTCCCCAGACAAACCTTCCTCCCCAGCGGACCAGTTCTGCCACGTTCTCCAGGAGCCCCAGCCGTACCTCCACCTCCCTGTAAGGCAAAGAGAAGGGTATGCATAAAGTAACAACCATCCAGACTTAAGATCCTGACTGTCCCCGGTCAGAGGCCAGTCTTACCCACAAATCCCGAGCACTTAACTATGCCCAGCATTGCCCACGTAAGCCCACAGAGTCACAGAGCGACTCCTGCAGACTCCACACTACCAGCCAAGCCTACATCAGCTCCACCAGCCAACACAGTCCGGTTATCACACTCAGATGCTTACCCGAGGTCCGGGAATTCCTTGTTCCCCGATCAGGCCTGGGGGACCAACAGGGCCAGGCGGACCCTGGAGGGGAAAAGGTCATGTGACAGGTGAGTGCATTTGATCTGAGTCTCAATAACCAGAGTGGTAACACCTCAAACACCAAGCCACCAGTGAATGAAATAATCAAAACACTTTTCTTCATCCACGTGATGGAATATTACTCAGCCAGTGAAAGGAATACAATTATGTCAGGTGCTATAACATGTCTAGAGTTCAGAAAACTATACTATGTGAGAGAAACCAAATGTAAAACCCACCTATTGATACCATTTATATGAAATGTCCAGAACAGGCAAATTCATGAAGACAGGAGGACCAGTGTTGTCCATAGGTAGGGAGCATCAAGGTTGAGGGTTACAGGGGTGGGGAGGGGGAGTAAAGAGGAGGGGCAGTAGGGATTAGCAGCAGCTGGGGTGGGGCAATAGGAGTGGAGGGCAATAGGAATAGAGGGCAATAGGAGTTAAAGGTGATGGACTTAGGATGACAGATGGATGTGGGGGTCTATAAGGGTGAGGGAAGATGTGGGAATGGCAGAGGTGGAGGACAACAGTTTGGGGTTGATGGGGCCCCAAAGGTAGAGAGAGAGCAATAGAGGTGACTGCACAATGCCTCCTTTGGGGTTAATAAAACATTTTATAATTATTACACAATAGGTGAGTGCTCTGAGAGCTATGGAATCATTACTTGAGGCAGAATCTGTGTCACATGGCCATCACCTTCATTTAAGACAAAGCCACAAGGGTCTAGGAGATACTATAAGGCACAAGTTATTCCAGGATACTGACCTGTGAGCCTCTTGTACCCTGTTCCCCTTCGAAGCCTGGCTGGCCAGGACCGCCTCTGTTGCCCTTGGAAACAAGACAAGCAGGTAAACAAAACCAGCTCTCTGCTCTGGACTGGGGGAAGGGTACAGATGGTGGCGGAGTGGGCAAAAACCTCACACAGAACCTCACACGGGGCAGCAGCCTTCTCTCTCAGCCTGTTCCACTGGACAGCTTTGATAAATTAAGGCTGTTTGGGACTGAATCCTCTCTGGCACAGGCAAGATGGCCAGATACATAGACACGCCTGGCAGAGGACTGCCCAGACCCCAGCCTGTCAGCCTTTTCCTTTCCCTCCCCCGACTCCGGAAACCACATGAAACACCTTCTATCCTAGAAGAGGCTGAGTTTGAGAGACTGATAGAGAAAAGGGAGGAGTTCTGTAAGTTGATGGCCAGGGACAATATCTTATTCCCTGGGCTAACTAGTCTCTGTGTCCAGGAGACTCCTGGGAGTCTAGGTAAGAGACAGAGACATGCCAAGTCAGTCCAGTGGCCTACCTTAGCTCCTGCAGGTCCCCTTCGGCCGAAGCCACCCTGTGGAAGAAGGCACATGTCTTCAGTGGGTGATGAGGATGCTGAATCCTGACACATGTATCTACCCATTGTAGTGCAAACTCCATGCCAGAAACTAGTCCCTACACCTAGGAGGCTGGAGCGCTCACCCTTCCTCCCCAATCCCTAGCAGTTTCTACTTCTATGCTGTGCCTGTGAGTTACTCCAGTGAATGGTTGGGAATGACTTCTGACCTGCCAAGGAAAATAATGGCATCTGGCTGCAGAATCCCAGCCAGTTCCCAGAGAAGAATGAGAAACAGGAACGCGATCCTACCCATTGCTCTAACTTAGCAGAGTCAAGATGCTTTGCTGTGTTGAAGGGAATCCTGGGCCCTCAACCCTCCTGGCCAAATACAACAAGAGCAACCCCGGGTGCACACACGTGAACCTGAAAGCTGGGCTCATGTCTTGGCAGCTTCTTGTGGATGTTCCAGGGGCGAGCCTTCGTTTGAAAATGTGAGCCTGCTGCAGAAGGACCCAGGGATTCCCCCACCTCATGAATGCTCCAATGGAGAGTTGGGGGAGGGGATCTGCTGGCCTGCTAAGCTGTCTCTTCAAGCCCAGGGACTTGGTCAACCCAGGAGTCACATTCTCTACCCCCAGAGGGATCCACCCAGCAATTGGCCACCATGCAGCCACCACAGTGCTGGCCTCCTTCCTAGGGTCGGTGTGAATTTGAGAGCTGCTCTTGTCCTGCATAGAGAAGCAACTAATCCCTGCTCCTCCCTAAGGCCCATGCTCTTCCATCAGACTCCTGTCTCATTGCTCACTGGCAGCCTGCAGAGGCCAGGAGAGGCAGCTGAGAAGCGCTCTAACACCCTGGAGCACATTTTGATCTGTGTCTGACCTAGCAGAGAGGGAAGGAACAAAAGGCCTCTCTGTTGGTCCTCACCCTGAGGCAAATTTACTGGGTTCCATCTCCTGCCACTTAGTGAGCCCCTAAATTGATTCCAACAGGAGTTTCTGCCTCACACATGACCATACCCTCAGCTGGACTTTCAGTCATGTCCTCAGACCATTTTGAGAGCTGCATTACAAAAGCCTATAGAACAGTTCTTGTCTCTGCGTGGCTCAACCATATTAACCTACCACTGTACCCCAGACTTTTACACATGTGCTAAGGAACAAACTCAAGCCTATTTGCTAAGCATTTGGCCAACTGAGCTAGCTCTCCAGTCTGATGTTCAAACTTTTGAAGGTAACAATTTAATTTTTGTTTTTAGAAAGTTAGAAGCCATTTGAGCACAAGGGAGTCACTCCCCTGGAAAGCCTCATACCTCAAGAACTCTCTGTGCTGGTCAGCTACTGAGCCCAGCAATGCTGAGGACCTGGTCCTGAGCTGTCTACCCCTGTCCTCCATGTTTCCCACTCTGTTCATTTCTGAGCAGAGACCCACTCTAGGCACCCACTAACTTCCTGAACTCCCCTAAGGATTGTAACCTCCTGGCCTCTTCTTCCACTTCTTCCAGCTATGAGGACCCTGCTCTCTGCTCTCCTGGGCCCTGGCAGCTCTCAAGCACCATCATATAGGGCTATGAATTTCACCTTGGCTTCCACATTTCTCCAGTGAGTACAGAACACACTATTCAATGACACACGCTCCAGAATGTATTGGAAACACAAAAGCTAAGCCACACTGTGCCTAAGTTCCCTTCCGTGAGTGGCACAAATAGAGAAGCAATTATACAAACAATCTGCATCTTCGTCCTTCTTCCCCATGTCCCCCCATCAGCAGCATTAGCATTTCCGTCCTGATTTTTTAGCTACTTGTGGGCAAGAGTTGACCAAATGCTTGAAAATAGCAGACCTTATTTTTCTTTTAAGTGTTCAATGTTCTCTACGGAGGGAAAGGACAGAGGACTGAAGGAGGGAGAAAGGACTAAGAAAGGTGAGTGATGGGTGGTGGAGGGAGCTGAGAATGGAAATGTCCTATCAGCAGCAGATTTGGTGGCAAGATCCACCTCTTGCCTTCCCCTCCTCCATGAGAAGACAAGCGTGAATGCCAGTGCTAGCTACCTATGCTTCTGAACCCTTCAGAACTGTGAACCAGCAAACGATCTACAGCAGCAACGTTAAGTCAAAGATAAAAACCTCCTTATTTTATATCAGCGCAAATGGTCTTGGCTTTAGTACTATATCTGTAGAGCATAAAATAGACAGATAGATGGTTTCAGGAATGGCTCTACACCCCCCGCCCCCAGCAAGGAGCTGCATCATAGCAGAGTGCCAGGCACTATGCACCAATCCCTTGCCACTGAGCAGAACCCAACATCCCAAGGTACTCACATCCTTTCCAGGGTCTCCTGGGCTTCCGGAGATGCCATCTCTGCCTGGGAGACCCTGATGTGGGGGTAAAAAGTGAACATGAAGTTCTCACCTACAGAGAACAACATTAAACCCCAGAGTGTGTTGCTGGAGACATGGGGCAGGGAGGTCTATTCCCAGGGAAGGATCTGTCTACAGGAGGACAGAGCTCCAGGCATTCTTGAGAAGCATCAGGCTTAGGGTCACTGTCACCCCCCTTTGAGACTTTGGCTTCACCAGAGCTCTCTGCACACAGCTGCCTGGGAGCAGCCCTGATGCCCAGTCCCACAGAGGCTGCCTCCCGGGCACACAGGTGCCAGCCTTGTGGGGCAGTGCTGCTGGTTTCACAGATTCTGCAGATCATGGGGGCTGCAGCTGGTGACGTGTGAATGACGTGCTAGTCAATTTCCTGCCCTGAGCACAGAGGGTCTCTGGAAATGGATCACTATACCATGGGTCCAATGTCGCCTGTCTCTCCTTTGGGTCCTCTCTGCTGGCTGTCTCGTCCAGAGTCACCCTGAAAAACAACAGGGTTTGTCCGATGAGCCCCATATAAAGAAAGCTGCAGCCATTAGAATTCTTAGCAACAGAGTGAAGGGAAGGCTCTCAAAGACAGTCCTTCAAGCCACCTCCTATCCAGCTAACACCCAGAGCCTAACCGTGGCCCCAGTGGGGTGGCACAAATCTTTCACTCCTGGGGACACTCAGCCTCACATCCCATCCTCTCCCATAGAGGAGGGTGACCTGCAGAACAGGCCATCTCAGCAGTGGTCCCTTGCTTAAAGGGTTTACAAATCCATGAACCAGAAAGTTGCATAGGGACACATCCTAAGGCAAATGTGTCCAGAGGGCATTTCTGGAAGACTCTCAGAGACCCACCTACCGAGTGACTTGAAAACGCTTGTTGTGTTGGAAACAAATCATCTCCAATGACCCCAAAATTGAAAGGACGGGATAAATCTCCTATTTTTATCAGCACATCATAAAGCAATTTCAAAATGTGAATGACCCTTTTTCTCTTCCTTCATAAGCTTCCTCCCGTGAAATCAGAAATAAAGAAATCTTCCTTACCGGGTCACCTCGAATTCCAACATCTCCTCTCTCTCCTTTTTCTCCTTTGGGTCCTTTGTCACCCTAAACCAATCACACGGCAGAAACTTAAAACTAGATATTTCTGGTGGATTTCCGACAAGTATTTTGAAGAGTATTTGAGATCTATAACATGATGCCATGTATATACATACATACATACATGCATACATACATACATACACACCCACACAAACACCCATATATACATACATATATGTGTGTGTGTGTGTGTGTGTGTGTGTGTGTGTGTGTGTGGTTGCTATGGTGAAGAAATGATTGTATCTATTGTCCCACTACTTTGTTTCTGTGATCAATTAGCTGGTGCATGCTGTTCTAACCAGAATCTCTAATACAGTGATATTTACTAACTATAACCCTCAAGCTGCACCTTAGACCTCTACATTGTTCATCAAAATCACATTCCACGTTTTGTAAGTCTTATCAGAACACCTATTGCCATTTTCCCATTTAGCATGAAGCTGGAAAAGATCACTCCTTTTCTAAGATTTATTTTCCTTATACGTATGTCTACGTGTCTATCTGTGTGTGCGGACCTGAGGGCACCATCTGCAGAGGCCAGAAGGGGGCATCATATCCCCCAGAGTAGGAGTTATAGGCAATTACGAAACTTACGAAACATCCTATCTGAGAGCTAGGAACTGGGGGTCCTCTGTATCATCAATATATGTTTTTAACTGCTGAGCCATCTCTCTAGTTCCCAAATCATGTCAAACTATTTCTGATGTGCTTGGCTAGTCTGCAAATGTTTCCTGGGGAGCCTCTCAGCCCCAGGCATTGAGAAATGTGTTTACAACAGAAAAGACTCAATCTCCACCCCGTGGGACATGCTTTCCAACAAGGAAATAACATATAGGGTGTCACAGCTGAGAGGGGACATCACTCAGACATCTACCAGGAAAGCCCGTGGGGAAGAGTGCTAACTGATCCCTGGAGAAGGTGTTATGCCCCCCCCCATCAGTGAGAGAGAAGCACACTTACTCTTCTTCCAGGACTCCCCTTTTCTCCAGATGAACCGGGCAGCCCCTTGTCTCCCTGTAAAGACAACGAGAGTGGATTGTACAATGTGTGACAGCTCCTAGGGACTGCTGGTGACCAGGACCGCGGGAATAGAAGCAGTTGGGACGTGGGAGGTAAAGCCACCCACCTCTTCGCCATCCAGACCATCCAAGCCGATTTCTCCCAGTTCACCCTGAGAAGAAAAAGGGCAGACAGTGAGTGGAACAAGTGACCCCAGCAAGGGAGAAGAAGAAGCATTGGGGGAAGTTTTCATTAAAACGAACAAACTTGAGTACCTTCTCGCCTGGGAATCCTCGAGAACCCTGGAAGGTAAGGGGACAGAAGAAACATGAATGATACAGAACCAGTTCTTCGGGACAGAAGCTAAAGGATGCCCCTTCACCTGTGTCTGAATAGCCCTGGTTGTGAGGGTCTATACATTAAACATGCATCCTGGGTTGCCTCCTCTCTCATGGCCAGATGGGGTATTATAAAGTGAATTTGTCTGGAGGTGAACACTTGGGTGATCTTTCTCCCTGGGAAGGAGAGGCAGCTCCAAAGACAGAAGGTCAGTTGCATAACTTGCAATGTGCTGGGCCCTTCCCTTTTACCCCTGCTCTTCAAGTCAGAAGCAGCCGACCCTGGAATCCTATGCAGTGCGGTTCTTTCAGGAACCTCTTTCCCTGACTCCTCCTAGGGCTCTGCCAGAACCTTGCACTTCATGACTGACTCCTGGCTGCTAAATGTTTCCACAGGAAACTATGTCTCCACCCAGGTTCCTTTCCAGTGATAGCCTGTGCTCTGGACTCCTGACCCACCCCAATGCTGAGCTACCTTCGGCAAGAGACCCTGGCTCCTGGGCTCTGAGAATGGAGAACACCCCCAGCCTGCTACCCTCCCTCCCCAAGGCACATGGAGAGCTCATATTCTCCCAGCATGCACTGGGCTGACTCTCCTACATACAAGTTCATACTATACCTTCACTCCCCTCTGGCCTGGGCAGCCCTGGAAACCTTGTGTGCCATTCACACCCGGTGGACCTCGCTCACCCTGTAAAGAGAACAAAGGCATTTTGCAGGCAGGAATCTCCTGTCTGGTGTCTCTTCTAACTCTGTCCCAGAGAATAGCATGCAGCACACAGAAGGCTTCACTGTAAGCAGGCTACATGTACCAACAACGTCACTTCCCCAGCTCCTGACTGAGCAAGAATTCACAACTTCATGGGCTGGGGAGTAGGCTCTGGGATGGCTGCAGTGTCCAGGGGGTACTACTCTTTCCCCTGACCATTACACTGTATTGACATGGTTTCCAGCTGTCCCATGGCAACAGGGTCAGCACTGACATCCTTATCTGGTCTGGACACCTGGAGACCTCACTTACTCTCCCTGGAGCCCACCCACCCCGATCCTATATCCCAGGGTCCCAGAGCCTCGCAGACTTATCAGAGTCTCACTACATAATGGTTCAGCAGCTCATCATCCTCCTGCCTCAGCCTCTTAAAAGCTGGGATTAGGAGTGCCTACTACCACCAGTTTCTGCTCATATACTTGGTGAGCACTGGGCCCACTATACATGGTGGTCCCCGGTCTAACCTTCCTCCACTCTGAGCAGAGCCAGTCTCCCCTGGCACTCCACACACACGGTCATCACACTCAAAGATCCTCACTGCTCTTAGCGCAGGAATGAAAGAAAGAGAGTTAAGTAAGTTAAGAGAAAATTTTTCTCCTTTTGAGAAAGCCCCTGACCACCAGACAGGCTACAAACGCCACCATTCAGTCCCCACATGGGAAGAGCAGGAGCCAGTAAAAACTTGAAGGGCAGGGGAGCTTTTACTCACAGGTCCGCCTTCATCACCTGGGTAGCCTCGATAGCCATCTTCTCCAGAGATACCCTGAAATAAAGCACATGAGTTTCCATGTTACCTGTGGTCTGCATAAAGCATCTTGGCAGTGGCTCTGCTCTCTGCTCGGTGGAGCCATGGTGACACGCATCGTGGCAATGGGCATTGCCTAGAGCTGAACATGATCCCACTCAATCTCTATTCTGTGATGATCTTTCCATTGGGATATCTCGGGCTCTTTCTTTTCCAAGAGAGCTGTGGCTCGCTGACCCACATCGTGAGGCTGCCGAGGTATCCTTGGGTTTTCACATTGTATTATTAAATGACAGACCCATGTGTCAGAGAGCAGGCTGTCCCATTCAGTGGAAGAGGGAAACGTGGCAGGTACTTGGGCCTTCTCCATCACAGCAAAACATCAAGGATATTGGTCAGAGAGCAGTACCTTGGAGCCCAGAATTGCCAATATGGCCAGGGCCCATCTGCCTCTCTCTATAGCCATGATGTTAGGAAGTCACCCAGAACCTGAAGTCTAGCCTGTGGGGTAAAGTCTAGCCTGTGGTGTGAAGAGTACCATTGCCATACCTTTGGCCCGATGCTGCCAATGGGCCCTCTGTCTCCCCTCTCTCCAGAGCACTTGCATGGAACCCCACAGCAAGCTTTCTCAGCAATATTGTCCTGCCAAGGAAAAAGTAAATAAATATCAAGAAGAGAAAACAGGAAACCACCAAGGTGCTGGTATTTGTCCCAGTCTGCTACAGTGAGCTACCTAATGTCACTCCCTCGAAGGCTAGGCACAACTGACGGCTCAACTCTCTGCATAAGGTGGGAAGTCGTTGGTGGAAGAGAAAAGAAAAATTAACTATGATAATCCTTATCTTAGACTAGGCTCATTTTTCCAGACATTTCTAACACAGACATTCAAGGATCGGATTTTCAGTATAACCTCTGTGGTGGTTTGAATAGGCATGGTCCCCATAGAATCATGTGTTTGAATGCTTGGCACTATTAGGAGGGGTGGCCTTGTTGAATAAAGTATGTCACTGTGGGAGTAGTCTTTGAGGTCTCCTATGCTTAGGCTATGCTTAGTAACAGTCTCCTCCATGCTGTCTGTGGACCAGCATGTAGAACTCTCACTCCTTCTCCAACACCATGTCTGCCTGGATGCTGCCATGCTTCCTACCATGATGATCATGGACTGAACCTCTGAACCTGTCAGTCAGCCCTAATGAAATGTTTTTATTATAAGAGTTGCCCTGGGCCAGGCAGTGGTGGTGCACGCCTTTAATCTCAGCACTTGGCAGAGGCAGGTGGATTTCTGAGTTCGAGGCCAGCCTGGTCTACAGAGTGAGTTCCAGGACAACCAGGGCTATACAGAGAAACCCTGTCTTGAAACCCCCCACCCAAAAAAAAAAAAAAGAATTGCCTTGGTCATGGTGTCTGTTCACAACAATGAAACCCTAACTAAGACAGCCTCCTTATGTCCGAACCTCAAATAAAAAAAATCCAGTCAACACATTGAAACAACCTGAGGTCAAAGAACATTCTAAATTAGAAATCCACAGCCGGCCTTTCTCTGAGCCACAGTTGAGATTATAGAAATCAGGACTGGCCTAGGGGAGTCCCTGGAGGAGCCATGGGTAGGCAGCCTGTGGCACCCTGGGCTCTGAGCCAGGATCACCACAATCTGGGTCACCAGCGTCCTCTGCATCCCTCCCTCACCGAGTCCCTGACCTTATGCATCCCAAACACACTGCCATTCACTGAGTTAGTGCTGATCGTCTGCGCTCGCTCCCCTGTTCCAGGCTGACGCTGCTTCTACCCAATAAAATCATCCCCGTTTTTAAGACAGAAAGAGGAAGAGAGGGAAGCACTCCCTCCCACCCCTACAGCCTTAGTCACTCTCTAAGAATCACCGGCTACACCCTGACCCCACTCCCATCCCAGGAGGCAACTGCTCTCACTGAGAGAAGAGCCCAGAAAGGGAGACAGACAAGGAGAGGACTTCTCCAACCTGCAAGTGGGTTCCGTCTCTCTTTCCCTGCATATCCTTGATTCCATCACACAGAAAAGGCAGAGGGCATATCCGGAACTCACACAGCAATAAAGCAAGCCTTGAGGGAGTCCGTGATACATCCATATGCCCTTCCCCCAGCCACCAGGCCGCTAAGACATCTGGCTTTGCTGTCTTGAGATGCCAAAAATCTAAAGCAGTGTGTGTGTGTGTGTGGGGGGGCGTGTATAAAATTCTTTAAAAGAGACAAAGACTCACAAGCTGCTCTGCCAGTTCATAGTCTAAGTCAAGTAGGTTGAGCCTCAGGGGTCTGTCATACATGAAGCCCCGCCCAAACTCCAGCTGCATCAGCCGCTCCAGGTTAGCCACACGTTCAAGACCCACCAGGATCAGGGCTTGGGCACCTGTGAGAAAGGAACCATTTAACACACCATCTACCTCACCTAGGCGTTAGAAAGCTGGATTTCATTTTTTCCTGAATCTGATTTTACTCCATTAAGTGACTGGGGGCAAGGGTTGTTGTTGTTCGGCTGTATTTATTCATTTTGGGAGGGGAATACAAGCGTCTCATGCACACACAGGGCAGTCAGAGGACAACCCTTCAGGGATTAGTTTCTCCTTCTACCCTCGGAAACTGAACTTAACAGGCTAGGCGGTAGCTGCCTTTCCCCACTGAGCCATCTCTCTGGCTCATGTTGTTCACTTTTTGGTGGTCCAGGGATCAAACCACCAAACTGGGAACACGAAGTATGGGTGCTATGTATACTTTCTACAACTGAGGTATATCCCCAGTCCCCCTTTTTATTATTTTGAAAGGAAATGTCACCATTAAATTCTTGCTGTAATCTACATGTGTTTAATGAAACCAATTCGCTTCTTTGGGAGAGTTGGGATACTCAACTCCTCTGAGTGACTGAAGTGGCATCTGTAACATGTCACCTCTGACCCTGCAGACTGGGAGTGTGTCATGGGAAGACCTGAAGTTCTAACACATCTAAAGTCAGTCCACAGCAGTGTCCTCTCCACTGTTTGGGGAGGGAGGAGCTAATAAATAGAATGTGCTTGGGTGGGTCTGGAGAGATGGCTCAAATGGTTAAGAGTGTGCGCTACTCTGGAAGAGGACCCGGGTTCCGTTCCAAGCACCCACAATGGGTAGCACACAGCTGTCTGTATCTCTAGTTCCAAGAGATCCAGTGCCTTCCCCAGCCTCTGAGGACATCTGAACACACTTGGTACACACACACACACACACACACACACACACACACACACACACATACACGGTAGACAGACAGACAGACAGATAGATAAGTAAGTCTTATTTAAAGATAATGTGCTTGGATATCTCTGCTCCCTTCTACACAGTGGTTCTCAATCTTCCTAATGCTGCTCCAACCCTTTAATACAGTTCTTCCCGCTGCTGTGAACCCCCAACCATCAAGTTAATTTTGTTGCTACCTCATAACTGTGATTTTGCTGTTATGAGTCACAATGTAAACATCTGATATGCAGAGTGTCTGATATGCTACCCTTATGAAAGGGTTTTCAGAGCCTCTGGCATTGGCAACTGTTTGATAGTCAGCACTGGGACATTCCAAAGCTCATCTCACCAAGCAAGGCCGCTCAGGCAGCCATTGGCAAGTCTGCTTGGAAAGTGCTTGTGTGATTTATTTTATATTAAGTTAAGTGTTTAATATGGGTTGTACTATTTTAATTTAGTGGTCTACATACTAAGCTGTGGTCATTGCAAACTGATGGTGGGATGACTTTCTGTTCATCCCATCTCTGGTGTATGTGACAACCTTGAGTGAACTAACACTTGGACTCTTACAAAAGCTTTCTGCACTGTGGGTGTTCCCCCTGGTCAATGTGTCTGAGGCTGACCTAGCAATAAAGCTATTCCTGGCTCAAAAGAAGCTTCAGTACCCTTATGTTACAGCCCAAGCAGGGAAGGAAGATCCAAGATGGCAGGACAAGAGCCTCTGATGGTCCAGACCCCCAAATGCATTGACAGATCTTTCTCAGTAAAGTGGCCAATCTGACTTGGGCAGCAGGGAAAGGCTTACTTCTCACACGGAGGATGCCTGGGACCTACCTGCTTGCCGGAGTTCCTCAGATGCTCTGTGTAAGTCAGCCAGGTCTCCATCTGCTCCATCCGTGAAGTGAATGACTACCTGTAAGCATCAGAGGAATAGAAGCTCACCCATACTGCCAGGAAGCATCACAGACAGTCGGAAGGGAACTGAGTGGTCACAGTGAGTTCAAATCCCTCCTCGACAGCCGAGGAGACTGGAGGCCAAGGGCAAGGGCAATGTGGAACATAAAGGAATGTACATCCATTTTTGATTGAGATTTGAAAACTACAAGCCACAATGACAAGTGCCAAGTGCCTTATTGTATTCTCAGCCTTATAAGATATGGCTTCTAGAAATTATGAGTCTGCATGTGTGAGTGAGTGAGTACGTGTGTGCATGCGTGTGTGTGTGTGTGTGTGTGTGTGTCTGTGTGAGTGTGTCCAAGGATGACCTGTGTTCCCTCAATAACTGCTTGAAATGCTGATTTCCAGTACATTAGATGACTGCCCTTGCAGGTAGGACCTTAAAGAAGCAGCCAAGCTGTGTAGGATCTGAGTGTCCCCTCCCCTAGTCCAGCAGGTGACCTCCTGTAGGAGAAGATGACGGAGCCACAAGCAGCGGAAGAGATGGTCATGTGAGGACCCAAGGGGAAGCTGCCATTTACAAGTCAGGCCGCAAGGCTTCAGAGCAAAGCTGTCTTGCCCAGGTCTTACTTGATGTTGGCCTCCCAGCCTCAAGCACTGGGAGAAAGAAATCCTTGTGGTTTAAGGCACCGTGCCTGTGGTATTTTGTTTGGCAGCCTTAGTTAAAAAAAAAAAAAAAAAAAAAAACAGAGTGCATGTAATATAACATAGTGTGTGAGTGTGTGTATGTGCATTGTGGTGAATGTGTCTGTTTTATTTATGTGCAGTGAGGTGTGTGCGCATATGTGTATGTGCATTGTGGTGAGTATGTATGTCTTATGTATGAACAGTGTAGTGTGATGTGTGTATATGTGTGTCTATGTGATTTTGTGTTTGTGCTATGTGATGAGTATGTATGTTACATGTATGTGTGTTATGAAATTGTGTGTAGTGTGTATTTGTGTTCTGTTGGGGTGGGGGGAAGCTAAAGGAAGCTAGCAAGAGGAGGAAGACATATAAAATCATGGCCAGACCTTAGGAACATAACTGTCCTTTGAAGTCAGGTGCTAACAACCCTGTCCCATCCACTGTGATGAATACTAATCACTCAGGACAGTCTTCAAGAAGCCAGAAGAGCTCAGAGCACTGCAGAAGGCTCCTGGCCTTGGCCTGCTTACCTTCACAGTGTCAGGCGACGACTGCCTGAATTTATTCTGGTAGAGCTTCAGTGTGTCAGCTGTGAGGATGTATGGATGCTGGCTGCGCATGTTGCGAAACTTCTCGAACAGCTCTGGCTGATACTCGGCAAAGTCAAAGGCCTCCACTGGCCCAGAGGGCGTGTTGGCCACCACAGACACCCGCACAGTGGGCAGCTGGTTGCCGCTGCAGCTGATCCTTTGTATCTGACTGATTCTGTTCAAGATGGTGTCCACCTTGGACTCAAGGCCCTTCTGACTCACAAACACATTCTGATCTCGGGATCCATCAAACCCCAGAATGACTTCCAGATTACATGCTGGCAAAAAGAGATGCAGGTAGAGAACAAAATGAGATCTTCCACGTGTGAGCCCAGAGAAGCAACCAGATCTGACTCCCTCTTACTGCCAGGAAGCAAAAGTGTGTGTTATTTGAACAAATATTTGCTCTTTGTGGGGGTTAGTTATTTGCGTACAATAGTGTACACTTGGTATTTACTCAGGTTGTTGTTTAAAACTGAAAGAACTTCAGAACACAAATGCCCCAATCCAGGCAACCTATCCAATAAACATATTGAGAGGCTTATCTATACTCCCGGCACCAGCCTACTCAGGAATTTCATGAATTCCAGGTCAGTCCAAAATAGACTATGTCTCATAAAATATGCTTTTAAAGATAAGCAAGTCTAAATTACCCGGGGAATCAAACAGTGGGAGAAAAAAGTAAAGCTTATAAGACTTTGACTCTTATCCTGGAAGAACCTTCTAGAACAGTGAGTAAGTGAGCACTGAGGACATGAAAAAAATGTCCAAAGCCATGAGCCTGAGGAACACACAGGACGGCAATAAAGCTGCCCTCAGCATCAGCAGGAAGAGTGAAGCTGTGCACACAACAGTTACCTTTGGAAACATCCGTCACACCAGGACAGAGGGTCTCATGCATGGCGTCGTGCAGAGTCTCGAGCACCGTCTCACTCAGTTCGGACAGTTCCTGGACGCTGCCCACCCGGAAGGCTGTGGCACTGTTGGATGCTATCTTTCCCACCTCCTCGGAGTCGATGTTCCTCACGCCAACGGCAAACACCTTGACACCTTTCTGGGTGAGAGCCAGGCTCACGTCCTGAGCATCCTCCACTGACTTTCCTCCTGTGATCACGAAGGCGATCTGAGGAACCCGCTCCTCCAGGCGGCTACCAGCATCGGGCACGAAGTGATTCCGCAGCAGGTGCTCAATGCCCACCCGGGTGTTGGCGTGCCTCCCTCCTTTGTAGACGACTTTGTTGATGGCATCGATAATCTGTGTTTTGGTAGAAAAGTCCCTCAGGAAGAATTCATCCGTGGGGTCCGAGTTGTACTGGACCAGCCCTACTCTGATGGAATCGCCCTCTTCATAGACTGTGTCCACGATTTCAGACGCAAAACGGAGTACTTCCTGGAAACTGTCCCTCCTAAAATTGATGGAACCGTCCAGCAAGAACACAATGTCTGCCTTCTTCTTCTCTGCAAGTGAACCACAAGGCAGTTGAGGAGAGTTCAGGCCTCCAAAAAAGTATGAACGCACACACTGCAAATCAAAGTCAGTAATGCTTTCACTACGCTCATTCACGAGGAGCCCTCTCTCTACACCACACCCCTCTAGCTCCACCCTGCAGACCATACACTAAAAACTGGAGGGAAAATGACAAGTCACCTGAATAAAGAGGAGAGGGAGCATAAGAACTCAGCCACCAGGCTCCAGTTGCCTAGCAACAACCAGGCTCCAGTTACCTGGCAACAGGGGCTAGTGCTGCAAATTTAATAGGGGCATGAAGTCAGCATGTGTGAGTTGTGTGAACTCAGGTGTTTTAGGAAAAATGTCATGGATCCTTATCTTTTTGGTCAAAAAGCAAAAGATATCCTCTAGCAGGAATGAGGAAAGATAGATTAAGGGCAAAGCAAGGAATAGCTAGAGGAGACCTACTATAGCTTGAGAGATGTCCCGGATGTTAGCATGAGGAAACCACTTTCCAGTTCTAGTGAGCTAATCAAAACTAGACCAACATGGGAGACTGGGGATGGTGTGAGGGATGCAGGATGCTCCCACCCAGCTCAGAAGTGACAGTTAAAGAACAAACAGGAACTGGGGATCCTTAAGAGAAAACAGCCCGATTTGAGTGCACAAGGATCTGAATGAACGTCACCCAGAGGAGGATCAAGGCAAGGGGAGGAACCTGGAGGGACTGGATTAGGGTCTCATGGGTGAAAATTTGAAATATGGAGAGGCTGATGTAACTAGGACAATCTCCGTGACTGTATCAGTCCAAAGAATAAAGTGTGCCTTAACCACTATATGTAACTCACCACGAGGTGTGCCCTGACTCCAAAGCCATGTCCAGTGGTGCACAGACTGGCTCTAGCCAATGATTGTGATACCCCGAGACAGCTCCCTCAAGCCTCTCAGCGACCCAACAGTTAACCTCAGGAAAACTGAAGGACTGGTGACCATACACTTTGGAAAACATGTTTCCCTCTACAAATTCAAATGAACTATATCCCCCAATATTTGACTTCTAATATCTGTGGACGCAACCCCAAGAGGAGAAAGGAGTTACTATTTAACTTTAAACAGTTCAATAACGGTGCATCAAATGACACCGCATTCAATAACCGTGCATCAAATGGCTCCTACCTGGCCGGGAAGGAGAAGGTAAATCTACCCCTGGAGGCTGAGGAGTAGCCCCAGAGGGTCCAAAGGAAAGCATGACTCTCTCTTCTATGTTGGGCAGCTCTCTGAATTCCCGAACTGTGAAGATCAGTCTGGGGTCATTGGTGATGGCTTGCAAGTCTGTCCTATCGATGTTCCGGTCTCCTATTCCTAAACTCACGATCCCTGATGACCTTATGACTTGGGCATGCCTAGCCACATCGTCCTGAGACTTCCCACCCAGAAATAAGACCAGGTGCTGAGGGACCCCATCTTCTATCCGGCTCCCAGCAGACTTCACAAAGAGGTTTCTTGCCACAAACTCCAGGGCTCTGCCAGTGTTTAGGGGAGATCCTCCTTTGAACCTCAGACGCCGTATGGCTTCAAGCACACTGTTCTGTGACTTGTGGGTCTTCAGGTAGAACTCAGGGAAGACGTCATTACTGAACTGCACAACCCCAATCCTCACTTTACTGGGGCCAATGTTGAGCCTGCGGACGATCCTGCTGACGAAGTCACGGATGTGAGCGATGCCATCGGGCTTGACAGCATCGGAGCTGTCAATCAGAAAGACTATGTCAGCAGCATCGCTTTCAACCACTGTGGACAAAAGGAAAGTGGAGTTCAGTTCCTGAGCAGCCCTGCTCTGACGATTGCACTTCTGGGACTTGTGTTGTGGCACCCATGGTGACCAAACACTAAAATGACATTCCAACACATGTGCTGAGCTTTTGTAAGTTAGTTGTTAAAAGTTGGATTTTCCAAGTGAGTAGTGCGTCGCAACATACCTGATGTTCTGAGTTCAATGCTCAGATCCCAGAAAAGGAGAGAAACCACTCTTAAACGTTGTTCTCTGCCCCCCCCCACACACACACACGCGCGCGCGCACACACACACACATGTGCATGCACACTCACACACACACACACACATTTTAAACAAAAAATTGATATTCTAAATGCAGCTAGTAACTACTACTTCAAATGTTTTAAGTCATCTAAAACTTTCTCTAAGATAACTTTTTTCTTTTTTTTTTTTTTTTTTTTTTTTTTTTTTTTGGTTTTGGCCTTGTGGCCTGAGTTACTACTAGTTTAAAACCTATGGAGAGAGTGGAGAAACTAATCCTATGTTACCATAGCCACAGGATTATGAATCACCAGAGACTGGGATCGCTGGGGCCAGCATCTTCATCATAGGGAAAGAGAGAGACAACTGAAGCCAGCTGTCCTCACTTGGTTGCCGTGTCATGTCCTGCACTAAGGTGAACCCCATGTGGCTCTCCAGCATTTGTTGCTGTCCCACCTTCATCCATGGGAGAAAGGGTTCCCACAATACAATGCTGTATGCCAAGAGTCATGTTAACTGCCCCTAGATATTGGCTTTCTTATATTCCTTGAGTCTTTGTTAAATTGTATTTTAGTGAATCCATAGCATATTTTTTTTCTTTTTACTATTCTTTTCTCTTTTTTCCACAAGACATGGCTTTTAACTGGTGGAAAACTCAAGACTGTGAATTTTTTACTTTGTTCTGAATTGTTTTGTTTTGTTTTTTTTATTTCACAAAATTACCTGCAGACTGTTACATTAGGTCTATAAGAAACAGAAGTAATTTCATGTCCCGTGCCCACATTAGCTCATTATGAATATGCAAATATTCTAAAATAGAAATGAATCCAAAATCTGAAGCAATTCTGGTCCCTAGCATTTTGAATTAAAGATATTCAACTTGCATAAAATTAACCAGAATATCTTGGGAAAGATGAGCAACATTCTCCTGTTGGAGAATCCTGTTGGAGTTCCCCTCGGAAAAGCCTGTAACTAAACTAATAGTTTGCATTGGTGAATTTTGACCTGTTATTTGCCTTGATTCCTGGTTTTCACAGTGCAATACTACACAGTGAGGTGTTGAGCTGATTATGAAATGAAGCCATCACTGAGAAAGAGGAAAACTGGGGGGCTGAGCTGGGTCACAACCTTGGGTCTCCTGCTGAGCACACCCCACCTCGGGACTCCAGCATCGGGCAGACTCTGACTATGATGGGATAAGGTAAAGACAAGAGAACTCCACCAACTCTATCTACAGACAGACAGAAGAGCGTTGTCCAAAACCCCGAGGATGGCACACAGCCCTTGTCCTGGTGAGTAGGATTGACAGCTACACATTTCCAGTCTATCCCAAGGTCTTCCTCCTTCTAGACATGCAGTGGCCACACGCCGAATTACCGCAGACTTCTGTGAAGCCCCAGATCCTGGTCAAGGAACTCCTGCTTTGAGCCTTTCACAATGGTGTCTACCACAAGCTCAGTCAGGCCTGTAGGCCCTTCAGCTCCAGCCCCCATCTCCCTGTACCACACAGACAGAAAAAAAGTCACCTAATAACAGTGTGCCCTGGTATTCTTAGGCTGGTAGGGAGGACTTCATGAAAGCAAAGAAGGGCCCTCCATTTTTAATTCTTTTATATGCTGGTTTTGTTTTTGCTTTTGTTTTGTTTTGTTTTATATAAACTAGAACCACATTGTAAAGAGGGAAGGCTGGCCTGTGAGCAAGTTTGTGGAAGGACTTCCTCAACTAATGATCAATCAGAGTGAGGGCCCAACCCACTGTGGGTGGTTCTACACCTAGGCAATTGGCCCTGGGCAGTATCAGAAAGCAAGCTGAGCAAGCCATGGCGAGCAAGTCAGCAAGCAGCATTCCTCCATCAAACTTGTCTCTGCTCCTGCTGGAGCTCCTACACTGACTTCTCTCAATGACCAATCGTGGTCAGAACATATAAGCCGAATAAAAATAGTCCTTTCTCTCCAAGTTGCTTTGTGTTCATAGTGTTCATCATTGCAAAAGGAAGCAAGCTAAGACACCTTTTAGTACGGGGGTTATTGAGCCTGGTGCATTTTATATAAAAAATACTACAGAAGATACACACATTTTCTTTTCCATTCTTTGGTCACAGAACACTTGGGTTGGTTCCTTTACTCACTATCATACAGAGGGCTGAAGTACATTGATCTGGAGTCCTTCAAATAAGCACCCAGTGGTACATCCAGATTGTATGAAGACTTCTTTCTAGTTTTTTGAGAAACCTTCATAAAAGCCTCCATTGTGGCCAAACCAGTTTACACTCCCACCAGGCACACAGAAAGGTACGGTTTTGTTCATATTCTCACCAGCATTTGCTGTTATTCTTTTTTCTTAATGGCCATTCTGGCTAGTGTAAGAATCTCAATAAAATGTGGTTTGCATACACAATAGAATCTTTTCTCAGCCATGAAGAACAGAGTTACATTGTTTTTAGGAAAGTAGATGCACCTAGAGTTAATGTTGAGTGAATTATACCAGTCTCGGGAGGACTATTTTTTCTCATTTGTGGGTTTCTAGATTTTATAAAGATACATAAAACCCATAGAGGTATATATGACACAAAAAATAGAAGTTAAATTACCTAGGACAGTGCTTCTCCACCTAAGGATCATGACCCCTTTGAAGGGTTGAAGGACCCTTTCACAGGGGTTGCCCAAGACCATCAGAAAACACAGATATTTACATTATTATTCATAACAGTAGCAAAATTACAGGTATGAAGTAGCAAAGAAGATAATTGTACGGTTGGGGAAATCACCACAGCCTGTGGAACTGTATTAAAGGGTCGCTGCATTAAGAAGGTTGAGAACCACTATCTAGGAGAGCAAAGAAGAGGAAGAAAAGAGAGTTGCTAATACGGGGAGATGTGCTCAGCTTACAATATATACTAGTCTTAAAACTTTAATACACACTCAGGCACATGCAGGCACGCACACAGGAATGCCCGCAAGCAGCCCTGCCTCCCCAGAAGGCCCCGCCTCCCGAGCAGCCCCGCCTCCCCCATGCGGCCCTGCCTCCCGAGCGGCCCCGCCTCCACGGGTTTTACCTGAAGGATATCGAGTACTGGCCAGGATCTGCTGGATCTGCTGTGAGGTTAGAGTGGTGATGGGCGTCAGCAGCTTCTGCTCCAGTCTGGGCAGCTCCCTGAAGGTGCTCACGGAGTACACGTATTCAGGACTCAGGGAGATCTTCACCAGCTCCTCTTGGTCTGCGTGCCTGGCTATGGTGAGAGGGGCCACGCCGAACTGCTTGAGTTCCACGGCTGAGTCGTCCACCTCATCAGCAGACTTCCCAGAAGAAATGAGGACTAGGAACTGCGGAACGCCCTCTTCTATCCGGCTCCCCAGCGGCCTCTGGAAGATGTTCTTCAGCACGTACTCCAGGGCATTTCCGATGTAGACCTGCCTCCCACCCTTGGGCCGCAGCCTGCGCACAGCGTTCTGAACTTCATCCTTGCTGAAGTGGGCGTTGAGAGGAAACTCCATCTTGGAGTCCTCACTGAACTGGATGACGGCTACCCGGGTGGTGTCAAAGCCTATGTCCAGGTACTCGACGAGCCTCTCAATCAGGGTACGGATGTGCTGGAACTCGGGGCCGGCGTTTTGGGATCCATCGATGAGAAAGACCACGTCTTTCTTGCTGCCAGCACCTGAAAAGCAGACGTGACCGTGTTCTTCAGCTTCAAGGGCACCAGACACCAGTCACCCTTGAGCCACTTCCTAGGCTCAGTCTGTCATAGGATCAGTGCCCCATGGGTGAGAGACTCTCTAGTAGCAAGCACTATGGGGGAAAACAGCAAGCGAAGGAGCAAGTCCCGTGTGTTTCTACATCTGAACACCAGACGAGAGAGGAACCAGCAAGAGGCATGGAAAGGTGAGCGGGAGGCAGAAACCAAGAGTTGTGCCTATATCAGGATGGGGGATGGTGTTTTAGGAAGGAGGCATCAACTGAGGCAGGAACTGTCCACCACTGGGACTCTGGAGAAGGCACTTTCTGAGGAAGGGTGAGCAGTGAGTTGGACAGGAGGAGAGACATCGCTCAGAGTACATGTAAGCCCTTTAACGGTGGAGACTCTTCTGCAGGGCACTGAGAGAACCTGTCTGAGCAATGCGCACTTAGAGAACCGGTCTGAGTAGTGCGCACTTATCACAAGAAGAATCATCCAGGATACTGGAGAATGGGGCAGGAATGACGGGGGCAGGGCAGATGAGACATGAAGAGAGTGTGCTGAGCAGGTTGAAAGAAAAGGGTGGAAGTAGAGAAAAGCCATCCCAGAAAAAACAAAAACAAAACCAAAAACAAAACCACTCTAAGAAGTGAGACCATCACAGAGTGAGACCCAGCAGAGCTTCTGAACATTCTCTAGGAAGTGGAACTCAGGGTCTGCAGCTGAGAGCAAGACATGGGGAGAGGGGGATGAAGGGAGCTAGATGGGAGGGGGGTCATGCACCAAGTGGCCACCCTGACATGTGGGAGAGTGAACGGAGCCAAGCACTGTGGAAGCACAGGTCTGGATTCACAAGAAGACCGCATACCCACACATGCAGGAGCCCTAGGGCGCACACATGTACCCGCTCACACCCACATGCAGGAGCCCGAGGGCCTTGGGGTGCATCATAACAGACACTCCTGTGGTCCAAGGGGGGGGGGGTTGGAAATGGCTACGTTCCTCTACTATGTCAGAGAGAGAGATAGAGTGACAGAGACACGGAGAGACAGGGACAGAGAGACAGAAACAGAGGCTTCCTCCAAATGTGAGTGTGAACATCCTAAATCACTCCATGGAAGTATAAAGAGCACACTGCTCTCTCCTGAACACCAGGGGGAAGCTGACCCCCCAGGACGTGCAAATCCACGGTACCCCCTGTCTCTGACTTTCTTTCCCCGCCTTCCTTGCCTGCTCCCTCATTTCCCCTCTCATGAAAACACAGGGACACATCTGTCTCCTTCAGCCCCGAGTGGCCAGGAAGGGGGCGCGGCCCTGGGCCGGCTAGCACTGGTGATGAGAGCACCTTGGTCTCATTCCTGAGCTACTGCAGCTCAGACCTCATTCAGACTTAGGATACAGAGAACGGGAGGCCTTCCCACTGTTGGGACACCTCTCAACTTCGAGCAAATGTCACGCATGGGTGCTACAGAAAAAAAGTATTTCAGAGACTCCACTCCTCTTGTCAGAACAGAGCACCTCTTACTAGGTTCCTCCAGATGACAGAAAACTACTGCTTGGACATTGGACTGTTGGACATTCTGCAAGGGTCTCCCCTCAGGCCCCTCTGTAGAGCCTGGATCTACATCATATGCATGCCTTCTTGGATCCTTTAAGTTGACCACAGACATGAATCTTAACTTTACTGCTTGACATCTCCATAAAAAAAAAAAAAAAAAAAAATGTTCCTAGTTTTTCCATACATCCTATGTGGCAAGGCAAACAAGCCTTTGTACCTCACAGTTCAAGCAAGTAGCTAAGGTGATTATATAGAGAGAAACTAACTAAAAGAATCCACTTTCAACCCTTCACCTGCATCTGGTGAGAGCGTCAAAACAGGTTTCAGCGAACTCAACTCCTCACGATTGAGCTGGACCACCCTCTCAGAGATGACTTGCTGTATTGTCCCAAGGTCCCGGAAGGTGGGGATGGCCACAGCGAAGTCAGGGATGAAGGAGATGGTCTGCATTTCAGAGATGTCAGCATTCCCAATGCCAATGCCAATGGGCACAGCTCCGCCCTGCTTCAGGACCACCGAGGGGCCTCTCACATCATCCCCCGACCGCTCCGCCGTGAGGACAATCAGGAGCTGAGGGACACCTTCTGCGATTCTGCTCCCAGTAGAACTGGTCAGGATATTCCTCAACACGAAGTCCAGTGCCGCCCCTGTGTTAGGGGTCGGGCCGCCCAGCATTGTCAGCCTGCGGATGGCGCTGATGACACCCTGCTGGTCCATGTGGGAATTGAGGTAGAACTCCGGCCTGGTCCGGTCACTGTACTGCACCAGTGCCACACGCACCCTATCGGGACCCACATCCAGACTCTCTACTACCCTCTGCACAAAGTCCTTCAGCAGGGGGAAGCCACTTCGGACACCCTCGGAGCCATCAATCAGAAATACCACATCTTTTTCACCTGAAATTGAAGGAAAACATCTGGTGACCCACACAGGACTGGGCACAGCAGCTAGTGGCCCTGAATTCGTCTGCCTTCTCTGGCATCTTTAGTTTTTAATGAATGTAAATAACTGACTTACATTTGTAAGAGCCACTTAAAGCGCATCGCTTGACGCTACGTCCTAAGGAAGGTTGTTTAGCGATAAGCCTAGCTGTGGTGTATGGCTTTATTATCAGATAGGAACTTTTTCGAGACATACACTATGGGTATCTAAACCTCTATAAGGCATCTTATTGTGAAATATTCTAATGCCTTTAAAAACTATTCACCAGTATCCTTCCAAGACACAAGTTAGAAAATCAGAGAGAGACTACTCCTGTTCTCTTGTTCGCCTAGAAATAGCCTATAATTTCCACATTCTGTGTAAGCCCTGGGAGAGATTTATCTGAGAACCTAGAGCCATCAGCTCCTGCTAAAGATCTGAAGCTAGAGACCGGGATGCAGAGATTTGGAGAGGGGGGTAGGGGGGTAGGGATAGTGGGGAAGCTTGATGAACCATACCTGATACAGGGCCTGAACCCTGTTCCGCTTTCAGAAGGCTCACAATCTGTGACTGGAGGTCCCCAATCTTAGGGAGTGACTCTGCAGCCAGGATGAATGCAGGGGATGGCACGATCTGCTCCAGCTCACTGGGGTTGGCATTCTTGGCTTGAAAAATGAAAGGTATCACTCCCCTCTGCTTCAGGGAGCTTGCAGGCCCGGCCACAGCATCCGTCGACCTTCCAGCAACCAGCAGCACCAGGAACTGCTGCACGTTATCCTCGATGCGGCTGCCAGCGGACCTCACAAAGATGTTCCTAAGCGCATAGTCCAGGGCGTAGCCCAGATTGAGGCCTTTGCCTGTCTTTATCTTCATCTTCTTCACGAGATTAAGGATTTCAGCCTTCGTCTGGTGCTCGCTGAAACGGGACTCCAGCCTGACGTCATCACTGAACTGAGCTATTGCTACCCGGGTCCCATCCGGCTTCACATCGAGCTCCTCAATGATCCTGTAGAGAAAGTCTCTGACAGCAGGGAACTGGCCCAAGACATTGACTGAGCCATCAAAGAGGAAAAGAATGTCCCGCTTGCTCTCTACAAGGAAACAGACAGACACAGTAAGTGGAAAGACCCTGACATCAAGTGCATTCTGCCTCGTTCTGCCACGAGGTGAGAGGTCACCCGATTCTCATGACATCAGTGTACCATACCAGCAAGGGAGGAGAGCAAAGCCCCTGCCGATGGCCCATGCTGTTCCAGAGCAGCACACAGTTGCAAAGGAAGAGCACTGGCCTGGCCATTCTACCAGCCCACCACCAGACATTCTTGACAAAGCAAGTTGCCAAAAAGCCTACCCACCCTGTTCTTGCAGCAGGTTAGACCACTGAGAAGAGACAGCGTTTTCTTGTTGTTACAGATAAAAGCATCAAAGCTGTCCCTTTCTATACTTCCTGCTTGAAAACTGTCCTCCGTCTCCTGTGAAAGAGACCAGCTACAGAACAACTTCCTGGTGACACCTAGGTTGATATGTGTGGTGGTTTGAATATGCTTGGCCCAGGGAGTGGCCCTATTTGGAGGTGTGGCCTTGTTGGAGTAGGTGTGGCCTTGTTGGAGTAGGTGTGGCCTTGTTGGAGGAGGAAGTGTGTCATCGTGGGCGTGGCCTTTAAGACCCTCAACCTAGCTACCTGGATGTTGTCATGCTCCTGCTTTGATGATAATGGACTGAACCTCTGAACCTGTAAGGTCAAGAGTTAAGACTCAAAACATTACCTGCTGGTGCTTTGGGGGGATGGTTAGTCCAAATCGCTGCAAACCTTTCCAGTTTACCCAAACTGGACCATAGAAAACATGGGTGACAACAAAGGGGGTCCACACCATCACGTAAATATCATCTCAAACAGTTCTGAGAACTACTTCAGGGAGACAGCTATGGGATCAGGCTTGCTATCCATCTAAGTGAAAGTGGCAAGCTGGTAGGTCTTGTGTATCCATCACCAAGGGACATAATAATAACAATAATCTGCCACAGTAGTAACGACAGACTCTCTGTTGTACGCAGGTGCTTTTTAACCGTGGCAGAGTCTGAATAAAGGAAGGATTCAAGCTTTAAAGGATGCTAATACATAATGGTATAATAGAATCAATGAATCATCAATCAATCTCTCTTTCTCTCTCTGTCTCCTTCCCTTCTTTTTCCCCTTTCCCTCCTCTACCCCCCTACCTCTCCCTCATGAACTCTAGAATGCTCTCCTGTTCAGCTTCTTAATATATATGAGACAACCTGAACAGGGCATAGCTGAATGTTCTAGACTCAGAGTCTACATTTGCTAACACACTGTCTTTAGCCAGTCCCAACCCAAATGACCCACCATCCTTCCACATGCCACAGGCTCTGAAGTGTCATTGGCTACTGCTGCCAGAGAAGCATCCGGAGAGGGAAAGGGGCCCCGCACTGCTGGGAGGTTTACCTGGCTGGTATAGTGGGACTTCCTGAACACCTCCACTAACATATGTGGTTAGGGGCTGAATCAGCTGTTGAGGCAAAGATGGCAGGGAGCTGAAATCGTCCATGAGGTATACCAGGCTGGGATTAAAAGCAATATGCTCTAACTCAGCCTTATCCGCCTGATTGGTCCCCACACAGAAGGTCAGCACGCCTGAGCGCACCAGAGCATTGGCAGCTTGCAAATAGGCATCCTCAGAAGGCCCGGCCATGAGCAGGAGCAGCAGCTGAGGCACATGTTCCCGAGTCCTGCTGCCGCCTGCCTCCGTGAAATGATTGGCATGGATATAGCTCAAGGCAGAGCCTGCGTTCAGGCCGGAGCCCCCCTTGAGCTGCAAGCGCCTCAGGTGAGCAAGCAGCTCTGACTTGGTCTGGTAAGTGTCTAGAGAGAACTCCGTGACTGGAGTGTCACTAAACTGCACCAAACCAACACGGATATTGTCACGTCCAACATCGAGGCTGTTAACTAGGTTGGTTACAAAGTCACGCACATAAGGGAAATTGGTTTTCCCAACGTTGTCGGAGCCATCCAAAAGGAAGATGATATCCCGTTTGTTTACGTGAACTGCAGTGAAGCACAGAAAACACAGTGAGACACGCCTCTGAGAGGGCTTCCCATGTGTGCCCTGACGGGCACACATGGCACACACAGAACACGGAGGGAGTCAACGTGGCAGAGCAGGTCATCTGGTAAAATATGGCAAGCGGCTGCATATTTTCCCCTTGCGGTGGCTGGAGCTTGTGAGGCACACTGATAGCCAAGTGTACAAAACCGAGATGGCTCACAGACACACAAAGAGCTAGAGTTAGAATGTTTACAACAAACATCACCAGAAGAACCCTGAAACACTGTGTTTCCTCCCTGGAACTGAAGTCCACAGGGTGCTGTCCTTTCTGTTGCTCATCGAGTCCAGAGCCCCGGTCACAGGACCCTCACCTATGCAGGCTGACCCTCTGGGACTCACCCGGGTGCACAAAGAGGGCTCTTTCTACCCAAAGCTCAAGAAACAACAGCCCGCAAGGACCTAGGAACACAGCTTTTTAAAGACTGCCTGCCAATCAAAGGATGTGGTCCTACAACCGGATCCTCATCACCCCGTCCTCCTTTCTGATTAGGGGTTATTTCAGTACTAGGTAATAGGGTACCCAGGAGAGAGCCTCTAAGGAGATGTGGCAACATCACGGGTGTGGCGGCATCATAGATGGTTAAAATAGATGTCAATTTAGACAGAATCTAAAATCACCTAAGAGACAGGCCTCTGTACATGTCTGTAAGGGAGTTTCTAGGTTGAGCTATTGAAGGGGGAAGATCCCCCCTAAACGGAGATGCCATCTTCCTGTGAGCTGGGGTCCTTTCTCGGCCCAGCTGGGCACAGCATCCACCTCTCTTTGCTTTATGACTATGAATATGACCAGCTACCTCAAGCTCCTGCTCTCAAGCCTCCCCCATCATTGCAGACAGCATCCTCAGGCTGTGAGCCAGAATCAATCTTCCTTCACTACCTTAACTTTGTCATGTATTTTGTTGCAGATATCAGAGAAGTTGGGTGATGAAGAGATGGCATCCTGTCTTTGGCCATGCAGAAAAGCTTATCTGTGGGTCCTATATTCAACCAGTGTTCAAAATATGGGTCCCATATCTAGGGATTCAACCAATGCGCAAAATATTTGGAAAAAAAAGCATACTTGTACTGATTATGATTCTGTCCCTTGTCAGTACTTCCTATATAATTGGCTACAATACTAGCCTCATATTTGTTAAGAGTATATGTAGGAGCATGTATATGAATGACATTTGAGCACTGTACATCTTAAAGAAGAGACTTGAGTGTCTGTGGATTTCTGTATTCATGGATGGAGGGAATTGGTCTATCCCCTACGGATACTGAAGGTCACACTTACACTTACTATTTTCCCATCATGCCCCAGTGTAATTCAGACTAACTGGATCCTATGTTCATGCATTTAACTTTGGCTATTAAAGAGTAAATTGGAGAGAGAGAGAGAGAGTGAGTGAGTGAGATAGAGTGAGTTTGAGGACTCTCAAGACCAGATGGTCTAAGGAGCAAGCAGGCACCCATGCAGTAGGTTCATGCACTGTACAATCCTTCTGTGTGAGATCTGTGAGAGGGGAAAGCTGGATTCCAGGATATTCATCTTCTTTTCACTGTGGATGAAGGTTTGTGTTTGCCCAGTTCACAGGCTGAGAGCCCCAGTGTCTCTAGAAATAACTCTGCACTGTCAATCATATTAAGTGAGGGAGCTGAAGGACCACGGGCTGAGTCTTCACACCTATCTATCAGTATATTTTCCTGTTTAAGAGACTCCCTTATACAGAGCAAAAAGAGGGGCTAAGAGCTGAGGGTACTGCATCATCTGTGAGTAGAGATCCTGTCAGCTCAGGAAAGGAAAGTCCTGGGCTGAGGGGAGGTTCCTGGAAAGGGTCACTAATACAAACAGAAGGGATGTCAATCAGAGAACTGAGAGCGACTTCTGTGGCCAGAAGCTGTACAGGCAGGTGACCCTGTGATGCTACAGTTTAAAATCACGTGCATTTACAGAGTGACATTTTCAGTTCTCCTGTTTCAACCCTGCAGGAAAACTAAGTGGTTGGTATCAACACAAAACAGCAGTCTGTCAGCTAAACAGTATGTCTGTCCAGGTATTGCTCAGACTTCCTGCCTACCAGCCCCCTCCTGCATGTGTAAAGCACAGCCACCATACCTTCCGTGGTTCCGGTGAGGGTCCTGAGGGGGGCCATCAGGTTGGGCAGCATGTTCTGTAAAGGAGCAACGCGGAACTCCGCGGGAATGAAGACCAGGGAGGAGTCAAAAGCGATCTCCTTCAGCTCATCCTCATCGGCGGCCCTGCTGCCAACGACCAAGGCCATGATGCCCTCTCTCTTCAGCTCCTGGGCAGGCTGGCTGACTTCATCAAGGGACTTACCACCTGTGATCAGCACCAGGAGCTTAGGAACTCCCTCAGCGGCCCTGTGGCCGGTTGAGCTAGTGAAGAGGTTGTTTCGAACAAAGTCCAGAGCAGACCCCGTGTATAGGGCTGGGCCATCCAGGACCTTCATCTTCCGTATAGCAGTTGTGACTTCCTTTCTGGTGGCGTAGCTACTTAAATTGAACTCAGGCTTGACAGTGTCTGCATACTGAGCCACTGATACCTGAACCAGGTCCTTTCCAATTTCCAGCTTCTGGATGACTTTGATAATGAACTCTCGGATGGCATTGAAGTTGGGATGCCCCATGCTGGAGGAACCATCCACCAGGAAGACTATGTCTCTCTTGTTGACTTCCATGACTGTAGATAGCAATAATAAAGGATGAACAGAATGGCCTGAGGGATCAGGTTCCACAGAGACACTGTAAATCCTACTCTATACAGGCTACTCTCCCTTGCCCCAGCTAAGTCCTCGGGAGAACTGTTTCATGTGAGTGACCAGCTCCTTCACAACATCACTTACCTGGAATGTGTTTCAGATATAGCCTCACAAAAGAAAGCTACTTTTAGCTTCACACACTACTGCTAAAGAGGTAAGTGACTCTTTATTGCCCAACATAGTTTAAACAAATAAAAACTCGAGTCTGCTCAGGAGACTCTTTGTATCCCTAGCCTAAAATCCACGCACAGATGCGAAATAGAACAGGAATGCTCCATTTTCTTTGGTTCAATGTTGTATGGCTTCCTTTGGCAAGCAAAAAACAAAGGTTTACTGGTTTATCATAAATCTTGGGAGAGGAACCAGCATCCACCCCACCAAAGGCAGCCATAGCTTGTCAATTCACAGCCCAGGGTAGGAATGGCAGTCAATGATATACCATGATCGTGGTCACATAAACAAACCCCAAAAGCAAGCACTTGGCCAGATCACTACTGGCAGCAACTGTGAGTTCACCCAGCCACTGTCTCAGAACATGTACAAACCTGCCCAAGGGATGGGAACAGTGCCCCTACCAGACTAGAAGCCCATGCCTGATGTCTCAGGCTCCTCTTAGACGGTAAAGATTCTAGAAGAGCTGAGCTGGGGTGGGTGTGTTTACAAAGAAGCACCCGTATATCCCTTGTACCAGACAGCTGGCATAACTACTTAATATTTTACACCCAGCAGAAGAAAGAGGGTTAGAAATAGAGGCAAGGAAGAGCTTCCTAAGAACTAGAAACACTTCTCAGGATGTATTCTAAAACACACTTCATTCCTAGTCACAGGGACCAGAGGCTAGGAATATGGTGCCAGGGCCACTTGTGCTACCATAAGGAATGACATTAGTGCGACTGAGCCTCCTCTAACACTCTTTGCACCAAAAGGATACAAACCTGAGTTCTACCAGGAGGGAGGTCTTTCTGCATAAGACTTTTATCCCAGAAGCCTAGTTACCCGCTGGTGCAAATGTATATGTGACATTGTCTGCCCTTGCTCCCTAGGCTACAAAGATGGATATGACGACCTATTCAGGATCTCTTTTCTCCTTCAGTTTGGAACATGCAGTCTCTTGGGGTTGCAACTTTGACTGTAATATAAAAATATCTTTGCAGATAAAGCTAGTGCATGTGTGTTTGTACAGTGAACTTCTCATTCTTTGTGTCACTGGGAACAATATGCCCACAAGTGTACATATATATATGTTGCACATATAATGTTGCATATCTGTAGCAGACATATTTATCAAACATCTCTCATACAGCAGACTGATAGACAAACATCCATGTGATAGACACCGGAGAGGCGGCATAAACATACCTCCAGGTTATAATCTGATAATAGTCACACTTACCACTTCACAACTTTAACACTTCACCATACATTTTACCCATGGGAAGGACAGTTGTCCACATGTGGGAGACATAGAAACCATCCACCATGGACTCAGCTTTGTGGGTCCTACAGTATGCCTTGGGGATCCCAGGTTCCATAAGACATGTCCTATTTGATTATGGAAGAGGTCACTTGGTTTGGTTTGTGTTTAAAGTTCTGGAAGCTGCTAATGGGAGACACCTGGAGCGATGCTTAGGCAACTGTAATAAGGACTGATAAAAAGTCCCAAACCACTCAAAGAGCAATGAGGTTCCTATGTTTGTTTCATGTTCCTGACACCTTCTCAGGACTGGATCCTTTCTCTCTATCTCTTTCTATGGGATGAAGGATCTGCTTTATGGACAATCTCACACCCAGTTATCAAACCTCGTGATTCTCTCAAGGATGACCAACACTTCCTCACCATCACCATCTACCCCCTGCCCCCAATCTCTTCCCCAGAGACTGGAGGAGTAATTGTCTCTTGGGAAGTGACGTTGAAGGTCCAGCCATGACTGATCCTCTTCAGCCCTCACTCCTGGGATAGACAACAGGACACCTCAGGATCCTTCCTCCTCCTAAAGTTTGGAAGTTGGAAAAGGATATCCTCATTCTTACCATTAATATCACTGTCCTGGCTAGTTTTGTGTGTCAACTTGACACAAGCTGGAGTTATCACAGAGAAAGGAGTTTCAGTTGAGAAAATGCCTCCATGAGGTCCAGTTATAAGGCATTTTCTCAATTAGTGATCAAAGGTGGAAGGGCCCCTTGTGGGTGGTGTCATCCCTGGGCTGGTAGTCCTGGGTTCTATAAGAAAGCAAGCTGAGTAAGCCAGGGGAAGCAAGCCAATAAGGAACATCCTTCCATGGCCTCTGCGTCAGCTCCTGCTTCCTGACCTGCTTGAGTTCCAGTCCTGACTTCCTCTGGTGATGAACAGCAATGTGGAAGTGTAAGCTGAATAAACCCTTTCCTCCCCAACTTGCTTCTTGGTCATGATGTTTGTGCAGGAATAGAAACCCGGACTAAGACAGAAACCAAACAAATCCTGTCAAATCACCACCCTGTCCCCACCCTAGGAACCACCTTCCCATCCATGATACTACTATGCCCTGTCCTTAGAGCCCCATCTATCCATCCTCTTCTCTCTCCATCTTCTAAAGGACTTGGGAACTGTCTTCGGAAGCCTGCAGGACTTGCCATGAGTATGTTCTCCCCATCTCCTCACCCCTGTTTCTGCCCATTATCTCATGGTCACCACAGATCGTACACATCCTGCCACCTGCCCAGCATCTTCTCTTTCAGTCAACTGAAACCCCCACTTCTTCATCCACCAAGTTCTCAGGCCTGACCTTCAACCCTTCCTCTCCCTCCGTCAACCGCTCTTAGCCTCCCAACCCCCACCCTGGGCCTATTCTCATGGGCTCTCTATTCACCAGCCCTCACTTGCCCTGTCCTCATCTCCCCAACAGAGCCTCCTGGTGGAGCCTCCATAGCGCTCTTCCCTTCTCTCCTTGTGGCATCCAACAAACAGATGCACAATCAGGAAGGCTGTGCTCTACAGCTGAGACCTTGGAGCACATGTGGGTGATGGCACCGACATGCCACAATGAGAGGCCCCCAGGAAGTTGGTCTTCCCATTCTCTGAAGGGAACACCTCAAGACTGCTCTCTGCTCAGTCCTCTGCTGCTGCTGCCATAGGAGGATCTGACCTCCCACTTCAAACTGCAATATACATTGTCGACTCTCTCTCCCCAAAGCCAGTTGCTTCTCAAACCTCTGCCTGTGTCCCCTTTACTCCAGCTGAGCTGTCATCTCTGTCAGGTCAGAGCAGGGACCTCACTTTTTGATGCAAGGCCACCTTGTCTACTGTTCCCTTTATCTGGAGCACCCCTCCCTTAGCTTTTCTCTCCCTGTTCATTTCTGCCCTATAATTTTGCAAACCATTCTACTAAATCCCCTTCCCCCATCACAGCTCCCTTTGGTGGCCTAGTAGCTTGTCACACTTGAGACATGAATTGTTGTTTCATCATTAGCTCACATGTGACAGACCCAATGACTCTATCTCTCTTCTCCCACCGTCTCCAGGGCTTGGTAGAATGACCGGCACATATCAAATAGTCAAGAATATCTGCCGGAGAGTTGCAAGTTCATCACTAAGACTAGCTGTGATGTCTGTGAGGAAGGGGCTAGAATGCTAGTTAAGTACAAGAAATCCAAGCTAAGGGCAGCATACCACCCATTTAAATACAGATGCTGACGATTCTCTTAAGGCGAAGCTATCTTCACCCAGTAAATTCTTGGATGAGAATTTAAGAAATCAGAGCCCAGAGGTGTTGTATGATCTATCAAAAACAAACAAACAAACAAACAAACAAACACAGTCCTCCCAAAGGCAGTTGTGGTGTTGATTCTGTTCCTAAAGCATAGAGCAATGGTTTGCTTCTGGTGCATGCAAGCTCAGAGAGGAGGCAGTAGGCTGTGCATTTCTCGGTCACTGTTCCCTTAACCACCAGAACCAGAGCAAGGCAGGTGGATGGATAGCTGCAGCTCAGACCACAGCTGGGCAGGACTCAGACCTAGAGTCCCCCTTTCTTCAACGTTTCCCCTCAGAGAACCCAGCTCAGGCTGCTAACCTCCCTTCTTGTACCCTGTCCCCCGTCAGAATAGGAGAAGCAGGAAAGCAAAATGGGGGCCCCCTCAAGCTGCAACCAGACTGACCTCTGAACTCAGATTTACCAAGAGCCTTCCCGGAAAGAGGTTCTCACAAACAGTTCTGGTGCCGAAGTCGGGTGGAGATTCCCTGGAGCCCTGAGCTTCCTGTCACAACTGCCATTATCACCAGAGCTCTGTCTTTAAATTCATCTGAAGGAAGATGCCCTGATTCTGAATGAATTCCACAGTGAGGTTTCTGTTACTGCCACGATATGACTAGAACCACCAACTAAAGCACAGGACAGCAGAGGATAGCGCCACACATGAGTCAGTGGGGAGCTTTAAAGTGTTTCTTTCAGACTTTAAAGTGTTCTTCTGTTCATTTCATACAGTGGAATGTTCACCAAAACATTTATTCTTAAGACCACAGTTACCCCTTTGGCTAAGAAAACCCAGCCTGGAATCCTGGGGGTGGGGGTGGGGTGTACAACAGGTAAAAACTGCTTATGACAACCGTCACTTCACAGGTCCAGGCTCTTTATAAAGTTAGCAAACATAGCTAGACACAAAAGTAGTTCTGTGCAGAAAAATTAGAATCTCAGGCTGCAGATGCTAGCCAGAGTTTCCCGTGAGCCTCTCTCATGTGCTCGCTTTCACCGAGCCTGTACCCTGCTGAAGAAAATGAGGAACAGGGTCTTGTGTTCAAGCCCTGATCTGAGGGCATCCCTACTTGAAGACAATACCAGGAAGAAGTAAACTGGGTGGTTATGGATACTGAAGCCTTTGGTACCAACGGTGTCCCCCACTTAGTGGATGGTTTCCACTGCCTGTCTAGGGTCATGAAAATGGCACCATCTGTGATGGAGCCTCAGACCAACAGCCTTTCTGCTGTCCCACACCTCCCATGACTAAGTGTGTTTCTCTCATATGATATTGGTTGGCTTGCATTCCTTAAGTGACTCTAGTTGACTTTGCTGCCGAAGCATGTCACTCAAAGCAATTTGTTCCAAACTTGGGATCACAGGACCAGGACGTTCTATAACTACCCCATTCAGCAGGTACTTGGCTGAGTCTTACCTTCAGAAATGTCCCTCCCATGTCCGCTACACTGAGACAGGAGCAGAAACCACTCCCCTTCCGTGCCTTTGGGGAGATACTATTTATGAATGTACTTCTAACACACTGTCTTTACCCTGGAGTAGCTTTCTCAGAATTGTGATGAATCCCTTAAGCCTCTTTCAAGGTAACCTGATGATAATTGATATATCAATGCCTAATAGCTCAAAGCAGTTCGTCACATCTTATATTGGTTACATTGTTAGCCTAAAGACCACAGTTTCCTTACAACCCATGTTCTAAGAGAGTGCTCCACTCACTTGTGTATCTTTCAATTCCTGTGAACAATGCAATGACTACACATAGGCCATACAGAAGCCAGCTCATCACAGAATGACGATTGACTGGCTTCTAGTACTTACGGGTTCTTCCAAGGTGAATCACTCCAGAGCCCACTTCCCTTTCATGACAAACATCATATAACATACCCCCATTCCTATATAGATGGCAAAAAAAAAAAAAAAAAAAGGGTATACATACCTTGTGTGACAATAGTTGGTGGTTGCAAGACAATGTGCCTTTGGGCCACACCAACAAGGTACGGCAGTAATTGCTCCTGGAGGTCCCCAAAGCTACGGAATTCCGGGACAGTAAACACCAAGCTGTCATCAGTAGCTATGTGCTGAAGCTCTGCCCTGGAGGCTGCCTGGGCTCCAAGGCCAAACGAGAACACACCAGCCTGCTTCAGAGCTACCACCCCATCTCGAATCTCATCACTAGAAGGCCCAGCACTTATGAGGACCAGCACCTGCGGGACCCCCTCCTCCATACGGCTGCCACCTGTCTGCGTGAAGTGATTCTCCACTACAAAGTCAAGGGCCTGGCCTATATTGGCTGACTCTCCCCCAGCAAAGCTGAGACTTTTCACGGCATCCAGAACCATAGCCTTGGAGGGGTAGCTGTTCAAGGAGAACATGGTTCTGGGCTCATCACTATACTGGACCACCCCCACTTGGACCTGCCGATTTCCAACTGAGAGTCTCTCAAGGACATTTACAAGGAAGTCTCGAATGACATCGAAATTGGCTTTTCCGGTGTTCTGTGATCCATCAATAAGGAAAACAATGTCAGCTGAGTCTTGAGCTTAAAAAAAAAAAGAAATGCAAAAAAAAAAAAAAAAAAAAAAAAAAAAGTGAAAGCGTTAGAACAAGTGACCGTCATGCATCATCCCGGCTGTCAGACGTGTTTCCTTGGAAACCAACAGGAAACACGAAACACAGACAAACAAAAACACAATGTCGATGAAGGAATGTGAAGTCTCTTTTCGTTCTGCATTCTGAGTGGATAAGAGGCAACGTCTCAGGGATCGTGGTTGAAGTAGGAGCATTTATAGCAAACTTTTGTCTGTGATTCCTTCACAGTTACGCTTCAAAGCGTCATACCCCAAGAGAAATCAACATTCTGGATTTTTCTTCTAAATTTAGAGGGAAGTATAACTGTGTCTGATTATCCGACACTATAATGCAGGAGACAGGTTTAGGTTGATTTCAGTTCAAAGGTTGGGTATCATTTATGCTCTTTTCTCCCGACTCCTCACGTGATTATGAAGATTTTGATGGTGATGCGAAGCTTAGTAAACAAAAGCCCAGGCTCATGGCCCAGAGACAGAAAATTCCAGAAGATTATTTAATTCCCTGGGTAACTATTGTTGGTTTTGTTTCTTGAAAATCAAAATGGATGACCCCACGCACATCTGGGATCCAAAACTCAGACACAGTTAAAGTCTTAATCTTAAGATCCCTTGACATGTGTTGGATCCTACAGTCATCTCTCAGGTGCTCGGCTGTGTGAAATCCAAATGTCGGGCCGGGGTCAGAAACGTTTGGTTTGCATTGCCTCTATATTCAGTCAGATAATGAAGAACAGTGTTAAGCAGAGTGATGTGAAGCCAGTCATGACATAATTATCCAACCTCATTTTATGACATCCTAGTGGATTGCTTAGCAGAACCAAGATTGACTGAGAGAGCCTAAGCCAATCAGTGTTGTCATCCTTGAAGGGCATAAAATGGCTGCCAAAGACCTCTTTTTTCCCAGTGAGGGAAACTTGAAGCCTCTGTTCCATTACTGGAAATGAGGGCTACATGGAGGCCTTGGTAAAGGGGAGCAGTGAGTGAGCCTACAAACCAGGACAGGGGAGTCCAAAGGCTAAACTTGTGCACTAAAATCAAACCGTTCTATACTAGAAGAAAGGCAAAGTCACCCTAGCAAATATTTTTGTGAATTAAGGGTGTACTGGGGACAAGTAGGGTCTCTGCGTGAGGATGAATATTCACACTGTAGGGCTCTAAAGCAGAGTTATTACACTGTAATGTAAGAAAGGACCATTCATTCAGATTTTTGAATGCCAGTGAGTGTTTTATATTTAAATTTAATTTTTACTTGTGCCAGAAAATCTGTTTATAGTCTCACTGGAGGAAAGCTCAGCTCACAAAACTGTTTTTCTTCCCTCTCGGGCAGTGCTCTCATAAGAGATGAAGTCCCAGGCTTAGGCACGATCTTCCCTCTCTACCTACTTACAAGACCTTGACAACCCCTTCAGGGTTTAAGCCTTTGCACAAGGAGAGGTAGTAACTTGGAATGTCGCTACCACTGTCTTCCTGACAAGCTACAAGAGCACAATGGCTTTGTTCCAGTGACTGAGGTCTTATGTGTTAGTAACTGTGTTGTACAAAATCAACATAAGACTGGACCCTTGGTTTGAGTTTCAAAGTATTCACCAGTCTTCAGGTAGAGCACAAGATTTCTGAAGGATCTTGAGAGGCTGCAGAGCCCAGGGGATGTGAATCATAAAAAATGGCTCTCACCATTGTAATGGAGAGCACCATAAAATGCCTCTATGTTCCCAGGCCTAAGCCAGTGACCGCAAAGGACATAGAAGAACTTGTTTCTTACACATCCTATCTAGACATTCTAAAAGAAGATTATTTATAATCAAGATGGACAATAAACAGATCTCCAGTCATCGCATGGCATAATTCTGTCTTCCTTACATCCACCTTCACCATTCTTTGATAGTTATTCCTAATGGCGTATGTACCATTCAAGAGCTCTCTGGATGGGAGAGCGGGCTGAACATCATCAGTGGTAGGTCATAAAATGATGGATAATTTGTCATCACTGAGTCAGAACCATGACCCTCTTACACACACAATAATGGAACACAGAGCATGCTTTGTTAGCCGCGAGGAGCCGAAGCCACACAGAGACCCAGAGGTCCCAGGTTCTTGTGTGCAGCAAGGCGCACCAACGGCCAACACCAATTCCAAGACAAATCAGATCAGCCTGAAAGTGTAAAAGGTGGAAGCTGGCTTTGGTGGTCTACATCATGTCTCAGGGGTCATAGCCTCTGTGGTACTTTCTATGGAAAGAGTTCAAGATGTCCACAGAAGAGCCCTAAGCCCCAGTTGCCTGGGTGCCCAGAGAAACATCATGTTCCTATTTCCTGTGAGAAACACAATTTATAAAGAAAGTGTATGCAGAGCTCCTCAGAATCACTTTCAGCTTGTTTTAAAACAAGGGCCTCACATCTCAGTTGCACCCATTTCCAAAGGATGACAAAGGGATTTAAAAAACAAAGCATAACACACAACCAAGACTAACTAGCAGGGCAGAGTCCATGCAGAAGGGTGATCCCTAAGGCTTTGCGTGTGTGTGTGTGTGTGTGTGTGTGTGTGTGTGTGTGTGTGTGTGTGTGTGTGTGTTCGCTCAAGGACAGTCCACAGGAACATCTAAGGTCCCTGCAGTACCCTCAGTCACACCACCCATGTGCCTTTTCCAGAAATTTATGCAGGGCACACGATTATGATCCTGGCTACTCATTTTATCTTATTTCAGTCTTGCTGTGGAATGAACACCCAGTGAGACGTGCTACAAAGGAATTGCAGAGCGCAGTTAATCAGAAAAGACAACAGACTAATAATTCTCCACCCCGGTGCTGCCTGTGACTTAGACAAAGACAGAGATGCTCTCTTGGCATAAAAACAAAGGTTCTTAGCTGTGTGGAAATATGCAGTGGGTATACTCTTTGCTCTTGCTATGACCATTTCAGTTTCTATCATTTCTATAATGGCTACATCATCTATTTGTGTTCACTAGTTTGTCAATACATTAACTTTAGAAATGGGTCATTCTCTACTAACCACGTTTCTAAATGAGTATGTCATTATACTCATATTCTGAAAGGAGTGAGTCAGAGACTCTTGGCAGACACACACAGCTTTCCCAGGTGCCCCCTTGTCCTTCCCTCTGTATCTGGAATACCATCCAGGGTGTTCTCTAGAACACGTATTTGTTTCCTATAACCTAAGCAATTGTAAAACAATGACAAAGTAAAGCTCCCCAGCCCCTGGAAGCAGGGACACCTTAGCAGTACAGATAAGTGGGCCAGGTAGTCTCCTCCCTGTCATTTGATAGACCTTGGTGACCCTAATCCTACCAATGCTGAGATCACGGGCAACCGTGGGGAAGCCATTGGAGGACCAGCCTCCAGAAACTCCTTAGGATGTGTTATTCACAAAGCCCTATGTACACAAGCCTTGCATGTCCATGGCAGCAGGTTTCTTTCTCCTGACACCCACCACCTCTCTCTTCACCTGCCTACTTCTAAATCCCTGTGATGAAACTGGTCTGACATGATTTCCTTATAACTACCCATTGATCTGATTATAATCCCAAAGGCTGTTCGGTCTGTCTCCCCTAGGTGCCCCACACGACCCATGGAGTGTTTGACTCATGCCTCAAATTCTCTACTGCCTCTTCATCCCACTCCTTAGCATCTTCCTTGAAGGAGACTGACTTCAGCAGATGCTTTACCTCCAGCCTCCTTCCTTCGGCCATCCTCTTGGCAAAGGGGAAAAGCTACCCGTGCACTTAGCTTCCTCTACCACCTCCTCAGGGCTGTACTTGCCTTAAGTCCTGGCTGTAAGATCACTCTTTCCCTAGTCAAGAACCCACTGTGCTTAGCCTCTCTCCATGGCCTCAATTGCCTGGCAATCAACCTGCTGCCACACTGCATACTCAAGAGCTGTCTAAAGAGACCTTCATGGTTGTGTGGATGACCAGCCTTTCACCTCTTCAGCCTCTCCCCTAGACCTCTCTAGAAGGCATAGGTTGCCCTTCTGGCCTCATTGGCAACCCCTCCAATTCTCCAACTCCACGATTCCAAATGCCCTCTAACTACACGTTGGCTACGCCCTCCATACATACTCAACTGTTCTAAGGACAGTCCCCAGGCATCTGGGCCTGTGACTCTCAGAATTCTCCCCATTCGCTCCAGCATCTCACCCCCTCTTCTGCCCTGCCAGGACTCCTCAGGAGGGTGTGGCTAAGGTCTTAGTAGCTTTTAATCTTCATGACCTGAGTGATTCTCTCAGTCTGAGAGTTCTTTTGAAACAAGCTAGGGGAGGGGCACATTGGTGAGATTGTCCCTTGGCTGGCAAGCTCTGGCTTTTAGTGGGTGTTGCTGCAAGTCCACGGTCATTTCCCAAGCTTGAGCCCTCATCGAATCTCTGTGATCCTTGTTCCAAATAGCTCTAACTGCAGGCTCCCAAACCTGGCGCTCTCCTCCCCCACTCACAGCTATTCTACCTGGGTTGCTCAGCTTCCCCACCCCAGAATCCTAGCGAAGCAGTCCCTTCCTCTTCTAGAGGAGATGTCTTTCCCAGCATGCCTCTCTACTCCCCACCCACTCTCTCAGGATCTCCCTCCTTCCCACTTGTGCCCTTCAAGGACTTTTGCTCTGGTACAGGGCCCCCCACCCCACGCCCCTACGCCTGGCTGATAAGGAAACTAGTCCTAGCCACAGGCAAGATTGCTGCTGAGCTGTAGAATGTATACATTCTTGTCACATTTCTTCCCTCTCAATCTTTTGGACATTTATCCATGGAAGGAAAATCAATAGTTTTGATTGACTTAAGGACTCTCCAGTCACTGGGTCTGTCTGTCACACTGTGTAATGTTAACATATGATGTGACAGTCACCTACTGCTGCATAGTCCTAGGTGACCACGAGTAGGGCATTAGAATCCAAAAAGTCTCATGGTTACGGTCCCAGGGTACAAAAGGCACAAGAGTGCAAACTATGGGCAGGAATACCATAGCTCAGCAATGGCTCTTTCCCAAGCTTGTCACCCACCCTTTAGGACAGCTTCTTCTAAAATAAAAATAAATAAAATCTTGAAGCACATCACAGCTAAGACACTGTCCTCTGATTCTGTCTTTCAAACAAACACAGGCTTCCTTCCTCTCCTCCCTCAGCCCAGTGCCTCCTGGTGCTCCCTGCTCCTAGGTGGATGCCTACCCATCAGAGGAAGGCTTTCTTCTTAAGGAAGGTAAACTAACCCTAGGATAGCATCCGAATGCGGGTTTTGAAGTTCATATGTTGGCTGTTTCAGAAACCTCTTGGTACAGGCGGAAGCTGTGTTTGAAGGAGACTGAAGAAGAAGGGTAGTCACGCCTTTGTTTTTAAGCTTGAGAACATCTCTTCCCTTAAGTCCCCAGCATCTCTTAGGCACGATGTTGCTTTAGGCCAGGATTTGCTAAGCTCACACACAGCCACAGAGCCACAGAGCGGCAGGGCGGGGAGCAGCCCAGCAGTGAAGAAGGCATTACCTGTGATGTCTTTAAGGCTCTCCTCGTCCCCAGCCCTCTCTGCATTCACAGAGGAGTGTATACAGGACACTAAGTTCCCTACTATGTCATGAAGTGAGGTAACATTCTCTAGGTTGAAAACATGCATACTGAGCGGTTCACTTGCTATTTCCCTTAAGGCTCTCTTATCTGCATCCTCAACTCCAACTGCAAACACGTTAACGTCCGCAGACTTAAGTTCTGCTGAGGGCAGAGTGAAGCCATCTTCCGATTGTCCGTCAGTTAACACTACGATAACCTGAGGGACTCCATCAGTGGCCCGGCTTCCAGAAGCCTCAGTGAGGTGGCTGTGAATTATGTATTCTAATCCTTTTCCAGTTTGATTGCTTCCCTCAATGTAAGACATGTTCAAAATATGAGAAAGGACTTCTTGTTTAGAGTGGTACGTATTCAACAGGAACTCGGTATGTGGGTTTCCGTTGAGTCGGACCAGAGCAAAACGAAAATCATTGTCTCCCAGAGCTAAAGACTCTACAACATCGGACAGAAACTCTTGAACAAGCAGGAAACGGTCCTTCCCAGCACTCCAGGAGGAATCCACTAGAAACACTACGTCAGCCGCCGCACCATTTTTGACATCTTTAAAAAAAGACATTGGTTCAGGTTTTTCTACCCATTCAGTGGCCTTGTGTCCATTACCTCTTCCTAAATAAGCTAAAGCAGATCTTCTGCTATTACCAAATAAAAAGTCACACATCTCAGCTGAATGAGGGCAAGTAGAAGGACTTACCTGCAGAGCAGAACCAAAAAAGAGGACACAGCTGCTGATGCACCCAGCAATCACCCCAGTCCCATACCGAGTAGCCCCAAATCAGGGGTCAGCAGAATATTCCAGAAGAGGAGAAACAAGCCTGGGTGTCTTTGAGCTGAGGCACAACTGTTTGTGACAATTTGACCCTCCTCTGTCCATCTGACCAGACCAAAGGCGTCCTTATCTTTGGTAAATGACCATCATTAGCAGCTCGCTCCTCAGTGTGAGGTAGAAAGTGACCACCACAGAGACCTAAGGAGCCACTGATGCTCTGTGAGCTTACCCTCAACCCACAGGGCTTCAGAAAACTTGCAATTAATGTAATGTGACAAGTGATACTATAAGTGGAGAAAACCATGGATATTTAGAGGGAGAAGTCTTGTTTCTCTTGGATTTTGAACGTGAAGATGAGCTCTCTAAGCAGCTACTACATTTCTCTATATGAGAGGAGCCTGCCTAGCCCCTGAGCAGTATTGTGCTTGCTTGAGGATGATCAGCTCCCTCCACAAGTATAGACACCCTGGGACCAGGCCATCGGAAGCCCTGGGAGGATCCTTCAGAAGCTGCAGCCAGGCTCCCTCCGAAACTCTACTCACCCCAGGTTTACCTAAGAGGTCTCTAAGCCTTGATGTTCTCCCACTAAGGTAGACTCTCTTCCCTTCCATCCAGGGAACCCAACCTTGTAGACAGGCTGCTGAAGGCCCAGTACCCCTAGCCAGGGCCAGGGAGACCCCATCAAGGGCTTCCAGTTCCAACATAGAAAGTTTATCTTGCTGCCCTAAAATTCTGAAAGCAAATTCCTAATAGGAAAATTGGAGTCTGCTATTTAAAGTTGTTTAGGGAAACATCTTTGTTAAAGAACCAATGGTCCCATGTATAATTGTCATTCTGTGTCTATGATTAGAGACCAGGAAGTTGAGTTTTGTGTCTTTTTGTTTTCTTGTTTTTAAGGAAAGGATTTTTATCACAGTAATTGTCTTCTTCCTGCAGACCAGAGTGCAGATGTGGGAGTCTCTCAGACGGCGCGCTTTGTGAGATGGAGACTACTCAGGGAGTCCTCTCAGATGGTGCGCTTCGTGAGATGGGGACTCTACTCAGATCTTAATGTAAGGGCAATTCTGCTACCAAGCAACTTAAGATTTGAAGTTCAAGTTTTAGCAAAAGAAGAAGAAGAGGAGGAAGAGGAAGAGGAGGAGGAGGAGGAAGAGGAAGAGGAAGAGGAAGAGGAGGAGGAGGAGGAAGAGGAAAGAGGGAGAGAGAAAAGAAAAGAAAAGAAAGGAAAGGAAGAGAGGGGAGGGGAGAGAAGAGGAGGGGAGAGGAGAGAAGAGAAGAGAAGAGAAGAGAAGAGAAGAGAAGAGAAGAGAAGAGAAGAGAAGAGAAAGAAAAGCCACCTTGCCCTGGACACATATCTGAAAGGCCTGGAAAGTCCGTCCTCATGCCGCTGACTCTCAACATTCCCAGGCCCCGTGTCAAACTCTGGATGATTTGATCTAGATTCAAACACTGCTAGTAACTTTTTTTTTTTTTTGAACAAAATTAAACCTTACCTGCTTGCTGTTGGGCATGCGTCATGGCAATGCCTGAGAGGAGAAAGCTAAAGACAGCCACTAGGGGCAGATGCCGGTGTTTCCTCATTTTGAATGTCTAAGCACCAAGTATGAACCTAAAAGAAAAGATGGGGTGAAAAGAATGATCAGTCTTTAGCTCTCCAAAATCCATTTATTTTCTTGTGTGCTTTTTAGACTTCTGAACAGGCTTCATGTGTAACTAGTGATTGAACCAACACAAATGAGTAGACAATAAATATGCAGGCAGGTGGGCAGACAGGGAGACTCAAACAAATACATTGCGTGCCACATAATGGCATCCGGTTGGCAAACAGCAGTGATCCCTCAAGGTTTAGTACCTAGTAATATTACGGTTCTCTCACAATGCACTCTGATGCACCCCCAAGGACAAAGTTACCCAATGCAGTTCTCAGAATGGGCCCCCACTTTTAAGTGACATATGACTATACAACACACACACACACACACACACACACACACACACACACACTTGCCTGTGGTGCAGGCCTGTAGTCCTAGCTACTGCAGACTGAACTAGAAAGATCACAAATTTACAAATACAGAGTCATTCTGATCTACAGAATGAATTCAAGGCCAACCCAAGCAACTCAGTGAGACCCTGTGTCAAAATAAAACATGAAAGGTGAGCTGGAGATACAGCTTAGAGATAAAGCATTTGTCTGATGAGCGTGGGGCCCTTGGTCGGGTCGGTCTTCTATTCTACAAACAAGCTGGGTGTCAAGAAGGAGAGACTAGAAAACACACGGTGGATATATGGAGCTCTTCCCAAGGGACCACAGACTTTATTATTTGTTTTATTATTATATATGTGTATATATGAGCCTGTGTGTGTGTGTGTGTGCTCAAGTGTGTGTATATGTACCATGTACATGCAGGAGCTCCTGGAGCTCAGAAGAAAGTGTCAGATCCCCCTGGAATTGTATTTACAGGTAATTGTAAGCCCCATGAGGGTTCTGGCCATGGAAGCTGAGCCCTCTGCAAGAGCAGCGAGTACTATTAACCACAGAGCCAATCTCTACAGCCTCGGGATCTCAGACTCTTGCAAACAACGGGACACAGATCTCTCTCTGTGGTGAGGCTTCTCGCTTCCTGCCTGGACTTATTTTTAAAGCTTGAGGACAATTTTATTAGAGCTTAAGAGAAAAAAAAAAACACCAGAGCCGGCAAGTTCTGTAAATCTCAGTGGATGCCAGGAGGGACATCAAGACAAGGAAAAGAGAAAGCCACACTGTTTGTAGGGGTGATGGATGAGCAGCCACCTGGCAAGAGGAGAAAGGGGACCAAGGCAAGTTAAAGGAAAAATAAAAGGTTCTCCTTTTCTGAATCCAGACTGAAAACATCAGAAGGTCAGAATCACAGCGCTCTCTCTACCAGAGTGGTCGCTCTGCTGCAAGCCTCTGTGCTGAGCAGAGAGGCTTCTGGGAAGGGAATGTGCACTCCCTTATTACACCCATCCCCATCTCTGGCTGGTCATTCCCAAACACAGTGTGAATGTAGTTCTATTTTCTAAATGGACCTTCAGCGTGATGTCAGAATATTCTGGAACTTTCTTTCCTCACTTCGATGACTAGGGAAATGAGCTAAGTGGACACCCTCTTCTGCGAGTAGTATTCACTGACCCTCTAAGGGAGAATCTCTAACTCTAATCACTGCATACATCAGCCATGATCAGGAACTATATGACTATAGTGTTTCCAAATTGAGGCAGGTGTGGGGATGCAGGGGGATACTGGTCCTCTAGATAGGAATAGGCTCTGCGTGACCAAAAGCAGTGAGACCTGTGTCCAACTCCACCTTTTCCTCCCTTGCTAACCAGTGCTTTCCTTGTCACGTGCCAACCTCGAATCTCATCTACATAGAACAAACCTAGGAAGAATTGGTTTGGGATACAATGAAGCCAGAGCTAAGGGCAGAGTGCTCATTGCCCGCTTTCCCACCATGCACCAGCTAGCAACTGCAAACATGACTTCCAGACAAGCTCAGGTTCTAAATGTTCAGTAGCCTATGCCATCAGTCTGCTGACACCTCCTCTCCCCTCCCCCAGGCTTCTCAGCAACCTCCTAATTCTCTTCTCTCCAATAATGAATCATCTTGGGGCTGGAGTCTTCCTCAAGCATCTTCTGCACAGTTGCTTGGGGGGTTCCATCCAGACTGAGGTCTCCTTCCTTCTCCCTCTCTTTCCTGTGCCCAAAGCACTGATTTCTGTCATTAGAGACCAAGTGCCTTTGGTGGTGGGACTCAGCATCTCCCAGTGAGCAAATGACCAGGGGTACTTCAAAGAGGACCGGGGACTGGGGGTGGGGACAGAATCAATAACACCATCAATATATTAATTCAGACTCTCACTTTTTTCCTTCTGTACTGAGTTTGAAAACATACTGTTTGATAGTCGGAATCATCTAGAATAGTCTATGGTTAAAGGGAAAGTGTGTCTGGTTTAAGAAACTGAGAATCATTTAATCGATAAATAGTGGACTTACTTTGTAATTTGTTTCACTATTAGAGTATGAAACAGTAAAAGAGGCTCTTCTAGTGAATTAAAACTCTAGCTAAATCTATCTCGAATCAATGTGGACTATAATCCAGGGCCTCTGCTCTTCTCTCTCTCTCTCTCTCTCTCTCTCTCTCTCTCTCTCTCTCTCTCCCTCTCTCATCTCTCATATTAAAAATACAACTACTTGTAAACTGCTTCTATATCTCTTGTCTCAGGAAAGGTACCACAGTTTGCACTCGAGCCTCCACCATTATGCAGTTAGAATAAGACTCCATGAGACTAGGAAGGTGTGGTGGCAGGAGCAGACATTCAATAACCAAATCTGTGTCAAAAACAACAAAAACCCTGAGCTGATGTAGCTACTATGGAATTTGAGTCCACAGTCAAAACCTCCTGAAAATAAAGTTCAGGAGTGGGTGGGGGGGTTGCTGCAGTAGGAAGTCCCATCAAATGTTTAAAGAACTAACCAAGTTCTGCCCAAACCCTTCCCAAAACACTGAGGGAGAGGCAACACCTCCAGACTTGTTTCATATGGCCAGGCTTATCTTGAAACAAGAATAAGAAAAAATACTATCAGAAAAGAAAAGTACAGTCAACATTCCTGACCAATACTGATGTTCTTAGCCAAATTCTAGAAAGCCAAACTCAAAAGTAGCTTAAAATAAGGACACATCATTACCAAGTAGGATGTGTTCCTGGAATGCAAGGATGGTGTGAAACAGGACAGATAGATGGATGGATAGATAGATAGATAGATAGATAGATAGATAGATAGAGGAAATCACATGATCACCTCAAAGAATTCATTTGACAGACTTTAACACATTGTCACAACATAAATAAATAAAATAAACCATTCGATACACTGGTACTTGAAGGAAACCACTACAGAATAAAGATAACACCCAGACAACCCCTGCAAGCATCACAGTCAGTAGGGATAAAAAGCAAAGCTGCTCGGGCAGAGCCCAGTGATGGAGCACTTGATGAGCATATGAGAGATCCTAGGTCCCATCTCCAAACAACAAAAATACATGGCTGAAAGTGGAGCGAGCCCTTTTCTGAATAGGAACCGTACCTTCTCTCTGGCTTCTTTTTAAGAGACAATAGAAAGCCCCAATCCATTAGTGCAATCCCGCAAGCAAAGCAAGCTAAACGCATTCAAATTGAAACAGAACAAATAGCAATAACAAAAAGAAACAATGTATGACTCCTTCACACTGGGCATCTAATGTAGCCAGAGTTAGAAACCCAATGGATGAAGGATGTAAGGAGAGGGCTGTATTGATGCTCTGTGGCTATAGCAACTTCTACAAGGTCAAACACATCCAGAGATCTGTGGCTCAAGATACATGTAGCTAATGCTGTTGCACTGTATAGCTAAACACAGTTAAGACGCTGCATTTTATGTGTTTGCAACAACAAAATTAGAAAATTAAGGCAGTCAGGTTTTTTTTTTCAGTTAGTTATTTGCTTATTTACTGGAGGTGAGCGTGGGGAGGAACAGATGTTTCTCCACACCTGTTTCTCCACAAGCCAGAAGTGTGCTTGTGGGAGTCAGTGAACATCTTGGAGGAGGTGGTCCTCTCCTTCCGACATGAGGGTCCTAGGAATCAAACTGAAGTTATCAAGCTAGGTGGCAAGTACCTTTACCTACTGGGCCATCTCACTTGCCCCACTGACCATTTTTTAAAAATGTGGGTAATAATGTACCCCTAAAATCAGTCATTGAGTTGACAGAAGTGATATTGAATACAGAAGATCTCTGAGGGGGAAGATGGAAGCAATGTATCTGTCTGTGCTCCAGTATTCAAACAACATCACAATTGTTTCTGCTTGTTACTGACACGTTGAAAAGAAAAGAAGCATGTAATAGCAAAATGATGGCATTTCAGGGAAAGGTGTGAGTTTTATGAAAATAAGAATCTGGTGTGAGCATGCGCACCTGGTACCAGGGTCACATCTCCCCCAGCTGGTATCTTAGCATGGTACCGACTCTGGCTAAGGCCAAAGTTCATGCATCTGAGCCTGACCTCCCTCTCTCAGGCTGGCCTCTGGCCCTGTGGTCCACCCTGGCTGCTTCTCATCCAACAAACACAAGTGGTGCACTTTCCCAGATGAGATGGTCTCATGGCCCCCAAAATTGTCCCTAGGAGACTGGTGGGAGAGGATCCTGTGGCCAACTGTTTGGTGATGGAGCTTTGCAGTGAGCTAGGAGAAGGCAGAACACTTGGCAAAATGGGAGGGGCAGAGTAGGAAAGGAGAGTACTTCTGAGGCTGCCCCCTGATGAAAGTACATAGAACACCCGCAGCTCATCCACACATGTGCCAGTAAGCCTCCTCCCTGAGGCCAAGCCCTGCCTTAAAGAATGGGACACAGCACTGGCTGAGGTATGGCATGCCCATAAGATGAAACCATAATCAAGAGGCTCAATTCCCAGACATGGAATTCCCGCCATGGGTTTGGACCTCCCAGGAACATCAACAGTGAGTATCTCGTGGGCCTCAGAACCTGCCCTGTGACTCAGATTCCCAGCCTTCAGGGACTGAACCACCTATCGATACAACTATCCCTGGCCAGCGTGCAGCAGCGGAATGGAGGCACAGTTCTATGACATCGGGGAAGCTCTCCGCACCTTCGTTTCCCCAGTGATGTCAGTCAGATTGTGGCCACAGTACAAACAGTCCCGTTTTCTCCGTCTGGCATGTCCATTGCCTCTTAGACACAGAAACACACAACTCTGAAGAGCAGTCTGCGGTGCTCAGTGCTATGGCTCCACAGAGTGCCCATGTCTTCATGCAACCTAAGTGGCAGTGCTGGGGCTCTGCCCACAGCCAGTATGGAAGCCACTGCTGATGGGCTGGTCACCCTCTCACCGTGTCACTGTCCCAATCCACCCCTTCACTCTATAGAATACTGCCAACCCCATCTTCCACCCTAGAGACCTTCTAGACCATTCTAGGGTTTTCTTTATTAAATAGACTAAAGCAAGTGCAATGCCTCTGTCTCTCTGTCTCTGTCTCTGTCTTTGTGGATGTTACATTAACTGATGATGCGCACTCAGGACAATGCAAAAGGACACTGTACGAGTGTTAATCTTCATTCTACTTTGGTTGTGTAATCAGACATTTGGTGGAGAACCTGCGCCCTTCTGGGTCCTCTCCAGACACACAGTCTGCTCCTCCAGAGTTCCTAATGGCTTTGTAATTAGTCTAGAGCTGTATTTTAATGCTGGTATATGGGAAAACTCTAAAATCCTCCCACCACTGTGCACTAGACTGCATCTCTGAAAGAGCCTTGTCCCAGGAACAGGGTGCATTCTTTTGTGACTCTAAGTCCAGCTATGTCACTGCATGCCACCATATTCCATCAGAATTTTTTAAGCATCACAACTTCAATCAAAAGGTGTGCATGCAGGTCTACTAGCATTCCAGTGCAATGATTTCAAATATCTAATTAATTCAGGAAATGTAAGGCATTAAGAAGCATTGTGTATTGTAGGTGTGAGTGTGTGCACATGTGTGCATGTGTGTGCATGTGCATATGTATGCATGTGTGCATGGGGAGGACAGAGGTCAATGCTATGTGTTTTCCTCAACTAGTTTCCACCTCATGACTTGCGAGAAGATCTCTCTCAGTGAACCCAGCCGTCACCGATTAGGCTAGATTGGCCAGCAAACCTCCAGGAATCCTGCCTCTGCCTCCTAAAGCCAGGACAACAGGTGTGCACAGCTACACCTGGCTCTTTATGTGACTCTTGGATACAACTCCATCCCCAAGCTTGCATTATTAACTGTATCCTCCCCTTTCTGGTTAGCATGTTTGAGTGCTGCAAGGACTTCACTAGTTGAGTCACTATCTCACCTTTCAAGAAGCATCTTGCGGGAGAATTAGGATACAAGAATATTCTAGCACCTCGCTGTGAGGCAATAAGACACGGGACCTATGGAAGGGAAAAGGTGGGGCCTGAGGTAAGGGCTGTCTGACCACTGTTGAGTCTATGCTGAGGACAGGAAATGCTTCGATGGCTCTGCAAACCACATGGATAGAGAGCTCACTGTGGGTGAGTCATATGGAGTCGTTTTGCTAATGGTTTCCCCGCCCCTCACACAGGGGACTCCTTTGAATACACTAATCCCACCATGTGTTAGTCACATAATGAGTCATGCTGGAGCAAACCCTAAAGCTCCTTCCTAGCCTCCCATGCTCCCTAAGCTGAAAGCGGTGATGCCACGGCTCTGGAAAGATGTTTGAAGCCACCAGCTAATTGAGCATCTCTGAGGAAATGGCACTAGTGTTACGTGAGTGGCCTGAGCCAAGATGTTCATTTTCCCTGCGTTCATCTCTGAAGAGCAGCTCCCTAGGTGCCTGATGGCTCCAAGAGACGAAATAGACACAGCACAAATAGAAGCTTTTCTTCCCCAGACTCTATCCAGGTGTTGAGGGAGACGGGAGGATGGGAGAAGCCCCTTCACCTCTGAGAAGCAGGGCAGGAAGCCGTGGGTCGAGGTGTCCCTGAGATCCAACCAAGCTGCTGGATCCCCAGGTGTGAACTGAAAAGAAATTGTCTCTGTGTTTTACTGTCAGAAAATCAAGACTCGAGGGTGTAATGAACCACACAGTAGAGTTAACAGTAAATGAAAACATTACTAAATATTCACTCAAGGGTTAGGAGCTCCTTATATCATGGGGCTGCATCCTCATGGTGATGAGCAAAAGAAGCACCTGCAGGAAAGGGAGCTCTTATGGAGATTGCACTAATCTAAAGGTGCCGCGCATCATCTCCCAGACAGTGCCCTGGATCCCTCTTTTTAATGGGGAGGGACAGAAGTAGCCACACCCCCTCTTCTCCCTCGGCCAGACTCATCACTCAGGGAGAAGAGAGGAGTAGCCACTGGGCAGAGGAAATTAGCCCAGTGGCTAATTTCTCAACTCCTTCCCTACAATCCAGTGGCTGTTCACTGTTCCCACCATGTTAAAGCTGAGCCACTGCCTCGTCTTTCAAGAAGCATCTTGTGGGAGAAATAGGATCACAAGAATATTCTAGCACCTCGCTATGAGGCAATAAGCCATAGGATCAATAAGCGGATGTGGAAAGGTAGTTTGCAAATGCCACATAGATAAAATAAGATCGAGCCAGCATCCAGACTCAAGTCCACAGCTCCAAGGAAGGAACGAAGCCCAGGAAATGGTACAGGCTAAGCAGGCTTTGGCAGGGACCTCCAGGAAACTCCCAGAGTCGTGGTGGGGAGGGCGGGGGCAGAACAAGCATCCTTGGTGTTGGTGAATGTCTGGTCCTTTCTTCCCCATGTGAAGACATAAAAGTCAGACTTGGCTGCCTGGGACCCTTGTGCTGGGTGGGGTGGGTTGTCCTTTGTCAGAGACTCTGTGCCCTCAAGGCGACAGACTCAAAAACCCAAGTGCATTATTAACTGTATCCTCCCCTTTCTGGTTAGCGTGTCTGAGTGCTGCATTTCTCTGTCTCCTTTTCCCAAAGTTGAGGTATCTTTTCCCACGTGGTTGCTGCCCACTTGAAGTCCCAGGAGACTCCTCGGGTTGTCAGGCTTGCCCTACCCCATCTTCAGCTTGGAATCTAAGTGAATTGCACAGGCTTTCCCAGGCCATTTTGCAATTCTGTGAAATTAGTTTTCATTAAGCCTCCTCAAAAGGCATTTCCATTTTCCACGTCTGGAAATTTTTTTTTTTTTTTAAGACACACACATGCACACGAGGAAATCATTTTGAAACAAAGACTTAAGTGCATCCAGAGCTCCCATTTTGAAGTCTTTCGTTTGATTTGTCTCCAGGCAACGCTTTATGAAACCAGGCAGCGCTCCTATAGAGTTCCGAAGCCTCTATTAACATCTCAGGGTCCTATTTAAGCTGGGGCTACACCAGAGCCTAGCCATGCATCTCCCCTCCCCCCGCTGTGGAATGAAATCTCAAACTGCAGCAGAGTTTGAGGTGCTCACTTACTCTGGCCTTTACCACCCTCATTTCTGGGCTTTGAAGAATCAAAATAAAGACTGGGGCGAGGGGGCTCAGCAGTTAAGAAGATGCACTGTTCTTGCAGAGGCCCTAAGTTCTATTCTTGGCACCTGTATCAGGCCACTTATGACAGCCTGAAACTCTAGTTCCAAGAGATTCAGTGCCCTCTATTGGTTTCTGGGAGCCATGATTACACACACAATTAATTAGTTAATTAGTTTTTTTTAAAGAAATTTTTTTTTTTTTGGCGTTTCAAGACAAGATTCCTTTTTGTCCTGGGACTTACTCTGTAGACCAGGTTGGTCTCGAACTCCAAGACCCACTTTGTCTCCACCTCCTGAGACCTGGGATTATAGCCAGGGACCATCATGGTGTATATGGTACTAGCTAGAGACTCAGAGTAGGTACAATTGGGCTTTGAGTATGCTAAGGGATCATCCTGCCCGGTGAGCAGCATCCCTGGCTGCCATCATCCTGCCCCGTGAGCAGCATCCCTGGCTGCCATCATCCGGCCCCGCGAGCAGCATCCCTGGCTGCCAGACCTGTTTTATGTTTGTTTGTTTGGGGGTTTTTTGATTTTTGGAGTTTTTTTTTGTTTGTTTTTTTGTTTTGGGAATTTTTGTTTGGTTTGGTTTTGGAGACAGGGTTTCTCTGTATAGCCCTGGCTGTCCTGGAACTCACTCTGTAGACCAGGCTGGCCTCATACTCAGAGATCCACCTGCCTCTGCCTCCCATGGGCTGGGAAACCCACCACCCAGCCATAAAAATAATTCTTTCCCTCAGTGCTCCCTACCCCAGACTTGTTAGTTGTAGAGTTTCTATGGTGAGGCCTAAGAGAAGAGAGTGGGGTTTACTATAGCACTGTATGGCACAACTTTGCAGAAACCTTCAAAAAAACAAATAATTTGGGACACACATTTCAAAGAAATGCCTCAGAAATCGAGTTTGTTCTGTCTGTTTGACAACTATGGTCTTGCATTTCTGTTCTGTGACAGTGCTCAACAACAACTATTTGAATCTACTTTTTTT